>NC_040018.1:7440654-7643154 GCF_000972845.2 Larimichthys crocea
GCGTCCACCTCTACCACGAACTGTCGTCGAGGATCCGGCAGGGTGAGGATGGGGGCCGAGGTAAAGCGGTGCTTGAGGACTCGAAAAGCCGCATCAGCTTCTGGAGACCAGCGGAACTGCACCTGTGTGGAGGTAAGAGCATGGAGAGGAGCAGCTGTTGCGCTAAAGCCTCTGATGAACCGCCTGTAAAAGTTAACAAACCCAAGGAACTGCTGAACCTTTTTGCGGCCATCAGGTGTGGGCCAGTCGACCACAGCGCTAATTTTAGCCGGGTCCATCTGCACTCTTCCAGGGGCTACGATGAAGCCCAGGAAGGAGACAGTGTCGGCATGGAATTCATTCTTTTCAGCTTTGACATAGAGCTTATTTTCAAGCAGTCTTTTTAATACCTGGGTTACGTGGTCTTGGTGGGTAGTCAGGTCAGGGGAGTAGATGAGTATATCGTCCAAGTATACATACACGAAATGGTCGAGAAAGTCTCTTAGTACGTCGTTAATCATGGCCTGGAATACGGCCGGAGCATTAGTGAGACCAAATGGCATGACCATGTACTCGTAGTGACCACTAGGAGTATTAAACCCAGTCTTCCACTCGTCACCCTCTCTTATACGCAACAAATGATAAGCGTTGCGAAGATCCAACTTGGTGAAGATCTGGGCCTGTTGGAGCTAGTCAAAAACAGATGACATAAGGGGAAGTGGATAGCGGTTCTTTATGGTTATGTCATTAAGTGGGCTGTAGTCAATGCATGGTCTTAGAGAACCGTCTTTTCTTCCCACGAAGAAGAAACCAGCTCCGGCAGGTGATGAAGAGGGGCGAATCAGTCCAGCTTTCAAGGAGGTATCAATATACTCCCTCATGGCCTCCTTCTCTGGCCCAGAGACCGTGTACAGGCGGCCTCTGGGAATGGTGGAGCCTGGAATAAGTTCAATAGCACAATCGTACGGTCGATGAGGAGGAAGTGACAGAGCCTTGGTTTTGTTAAATACCTCTTTAAGGTGGTGGTAGCAGGAAGGTACAGAGCTCAGGTCCGGGTAATTGGGATCTGTGACGGGGTTAACAGAAATCAGATTAATGCCCGTGACCTCCTCTCCTTGCAGCGGAAGTTTCAAACAGTCATTCACACAGTCCGCTCCCCAGCCCAGGATCTCTCCTGATCTCCAATTTATGTGGGGATTGTGGCGGTGTAACCATGGCTGTCCTAAAATGAGAGTCTGAGAGGGTGACTTGAATACATACAGTCGAATGTTCTCCTGGTGGTTGTTGATGATGTTCAATTTGAGAGGTGCTGTGATGTGTGTGATAGTAAAAAGGTCCTGTCCATTAAGAGCTTTAGTTCGGATGGGCTTAGCTAACAGTTCTGTTTTAAGGCCCAGCTGTTCAGCTAAATGCCAGTCTATCAGGCTCTCGTCCGCCCCCGAGTCTATAAGTGCCTTAAGCTCAGTGGTGGTGTGATGTTTTACCTGGACGGTAGTGAGAGTACGTGGTGGGATGCCTGCACCCTTGAAGTTACTCACCACCAGGTTCTTCTTGGCAGTGCAGGTGGCGACGAGATGACCGCAGTAGAAACAGCGACCCTCCTGTAGCCGTTTCTGTCTCTCTTCAGGTGATAGTCGGGCTCTCCCCAGCTGCATGGGTTCTCCTTCTCCTTCTGGAGGAGGATGATGCTGCTCTGGTGAAGATCGACGGGTTGCCAGCCAACCTGGTGCTTGCGGGCGTATGGGTCTTTCCATCAGTGGGGGTCTCATGGTGCGTTGCTGCCTGAGTTGGCGGGCTCGGTTATCTGTCCGGATAGCGAGGGCGATGAGTGAGTCGAGGTCCGTGCGTAGGTCCAAAGGAACCAGGAGGTCCTGGATAGGAGCTGTCAATCCCTTCAAAAACACGTCGTATAGGGCTGTAGTATTCCAGCCAATCTCCGCCGATAAGGTGCGAAACTGGATGGCGTAGTCACAGACAGAATTGTTGCCCTGTTTTAGCCCGCTCAGCTCCCGAGCCTTTTCCCGGTTGGTCGTTACCGGGTCAAAAATCTTCTGCAGCGTTTTTTCAAATTCTGTGAGTGATCTGCAAACTGGTGAATCTCGGGCCCACTCTGCCGAAGCCCAGGCCTTGGCTCTCCCGGCAAGGTGGGAAATCATAAACGCGATCTTCGATCGGTCAGTGGGAAAAGCTTGGGGGTTTAGCTCATAATGTATAGAGCAGTCTATAAGGAAGGTTTTGCATAAGCCCAGTTCGCCAGAGAATCGTGCTGGTGGAGCTAACTTACATGCTGCTCCCACTACAGTCATAGTGGGAACGGGATTCACTGGTGTGGTGGCCGCTGCTACCGGAGGCTCGGGTGCTGCATCCGTCTGCACTAGATGATCGTGCAGGCCCTGGAGATGTGAGGATAGGAGCACCATCTGGGAGGCCATGGTGGTCTGGAATTCCTCCTGACGGGAGAGCCGGGCTTCTTGGGCTCGCAGGGCTGCCGTGAATTGTTCTATCCCTGCTGAGTCCATACTGGCCAAAGTGTAATGTCAGACCAGGACGGGAATGAGGACTCAGATGCAGAGGATATAGCAATAAGGCACACTTTATTGAGGTCTGAATCTTCTTAGAAGAGTGATGAAAGAAATAGGCTATGAAACTCTGACTATTCCTAAGAGACCTGGCTAGTATGACGGGGCATAACACACCTCACAAGAGGGATTACACATAAAGGGGAGGGAACAAGATTATCTACAAACAAGGAAAACACAAGACTAATCTAGAAAAGAAAACTCTCTCAAGGAGGAAAATAAAACACTATATAATAAACACAAAACGCTCCCGAAGGAGGAAAACCAAATCTAAACAAAAGGGATCAAACAAAAGGGCTCACCTAAACAGGGACTCTACTGATATCTAAAGGTCTAACAAAAAATCACTCCACAAGCGGGAGGACAAAAACTGTAACAACAGAAAACAAAAATATAACACTAAACTTTTGAAAAGGTTAATCAACAAAAAATCACTCTTAAAGAGGAAGACGACAACAACTTACGTGACAAAACAAATTTCTCTTTTATGGCGAACGGACTATGACAAGAGGGCTTGGGTGATCGGACGAGACGAAACACTTTGGCACAAGACAAAGGGAGACGCAGACAATATATACACAGGGTAATGGGGAACAGGTGGAAACAATCAGGGCGGGGAAGACAATCAGACCGGTGACACATGAGGAAGGGCAAGTGACCTGAAATGAGGAGAGTTAGATTTCAAAATAAAACAGGAAGTAACGAGACAAAAACCCCAAGACAGGACAAACCTCACCGCGGTGTGACATAAATGAGGCTAAGGGCGCTGCTTGATCACTGGCTTGCCTCCACTGCAGTCCAAACTTTGTTCAACTCAAAATAACTGAAGGCTGCAGGAGCCAATGAACTGTCAGGAAATACTAAAACATGCATAAATGTTACGACTTTTGCATTCAGTCTCAGATTATTTGTATTTTATTTTTAGTTCAGTTAGATCAGTATTTATTTATTTATTTAATATCCTAATGTCATGTTCTCAGTGGTGGAATATACCTAAGTTCATTTACTCAAGCACTGTACTTAAGTACAACTTTTAGTTACTCGTGCTTGCTTTGAGTATTTCCAACATGTGACTTTCTCTGTCTACTCCAACACAACTCAAATATTGTACTTTGTACTTGTGTACACATTACATTTATCTGTCAGCTTAATATACGAGCTTCTTTTCATATGTGTCAATTGTGAATTTATTTTATTTAGCGTTTATTTCTTTTGGTACATTAACTATTTAAAAACCCTCTTGGATAAAGTTGAAAATGTTTTTGGGAGCTCATGAAAAGTTGACTTTTTAGAGACTTGTGGTTCTCACAAGCGATCTATAATCAGATGAGTGTTTTATATTAGGTGCACCAGGGTCAGTTAGATTTCTGTCTTCAGCTGGATTTCTACTTCTTTTTTTTTTTGCGCATGCGCAAAAGCTGCACTGGAGGAAAACACACTGAGGATGCAGAGGAGGGTCGGGACGGGACAAGCTTGTAGAGAGGACAGGATTTGGGCCGTGTCTCCCTCTGTTGTTATGGACATGTGCGGTCTCCTAGCAACAAATGGACGAGCTAACGGCGCTAACGTGGAGCCACGCAGAGTATGAATGCAGTCTGATGTCTTCACAGAGACATGGCTGCACAAGGGACACTACAGACCAGAACATCTCCGTTGGTGGCTTCCACACTGTCCAGTTACTTTCCTGTTTTTTGAAGATTTGTGCAAATCATCATTCAAAACTCTGAGTTAAGGATCACATCAGTCCTGTGTTTACCTCTCCCCCAACACACACACTAACAGTGATGTGATAGTTCTCACATAGACCTACACATGATCACTTGCTGATAAATAGATGTTAGTCAAGGGTATGCATTTAATGTTACTGTCTAGGCTTTTAAGTCTGCTTTGACAGATAATATTTCTGTAGGCTAATATCTATTTGCATACCATAAATAAATAAAGTGCACACTGAGTTTGCAATCCCTTATTCTTGTACAACAGTTTTATTTTTTGAATGTGTTTAGGAAAGATTGGCCAATGTAGCTTTTTGTATTGATTTCAGTTCATTTTTCTTTGCTTGGACAGACTGTAAGTCCTGTAAGCTTTTCCCTAAAATGGTGGTTTTGTCCTTCACAAGGTTACCGGTACTTTACTTTTATACTTTAAGTATATTTTAGAGCCTGTACTTTTCACATTAACTTGAGTAAAAAAGTTGAGTCAATACTTCAACTTTTACTAGAGTCTTTTTAAACACAGGTATCTATACTTGTACTTGACTAAAGAATGTGTACTTTTGACACCTCTGACGATGGCCCTGATGGTCAAAACACATTTCACAAAACAACTCAACTTAAGTAGGCAGGCCTGTGATAGAGTGCCAGGTGACATGTCAACCATTAAATAATAGAAGTCAACTCAAAGGTTTTCTTGCCACCATTGCACTCTTGGTTTACAGTTCACGTGTATGCAGATACTTCGTCATCTTTATTTGTGCAGGTATTTTACCCTACTTGCAGCACAGCCATCAGGAGCAGTTTGTGGTTCAGGATCTTGCTGGACTGGACCAGGGCGGTTGGGATTCAAAACAAATGACAGGAGGACCTGCTGTTGTGCCTGAGCCACAGCAGCTACCAGAAACACTCTTGTATGCATAGTTAGTCAATGAAGCAGATTCTTCAGTACGTCTGTGGTTTTCAGTTAACTTCCAACTACATTTACAAACAGAACAATTCTAAATATGAGGGGTGTCCATCCAGAGAGAATCCACCCTCATAACTTGCATATAAATATGGATTTTATGTAAATATATGAAAAGGGCAACGCCCAGAACATTTAGAGGTGGAGTGCATTGACCTGAGCATGTCAGCTGACTGCTTAAACAAACGTCTCTCACACACTGCGATGTAAGAAATCAGATTTTATTGGATGTCATTTTACAAAACAAAACCCGCCGTACGTCCAAAACAAGAAATCTACAACGTGGAAATAAAAAGACAAAAACAGAAATGCTTTCGGGGTACTCAGGAGCCGTTAACATGTGGCTCCACATCCATATCTTCATCATCCTCTTCCTCGTCCTCCTCCCCTCTCTCCTGATCTTCCTCATTGATCTCATCTCCAGCACCTTCCTCCGTATGTGCCTCCATCTGTGCTCCCTCTTCCTCCTCTTCCTCCTCCTCTTCCTCCTCCACCATCCCATTTGGACCTGATTTCAAAATGAAAATCTTCATTAATCAGCCGTCGTGTCAAAATACAATGAGTTTATAAGAGTTAACAGGGTTTAATCAGAGTGTTGATGATGTTCTCTATGTTTAAGTCAACACTTTCTGGATTCCTGACTGACTCTTACTGAAGAAGTAAATCTTCAACGACACAAAATACTACGGTGACTGGCTGGAAATATTGACGTCCTGGTGTGCATTTTTGAGTAATTCTGGCCAAACAAAAGGCTTCATCAGCCTCAAAAAGCCATCATTTCACACGGTGTTAGTCGGGTTCTGGACCAGGATTTGGTCAGCACTGACCTTGTCTGAGATCTCGTCCTGGGATCTGTCCGGCCTGCAGCATCCCTCTTAACCTCTCCACCTCATCCAGCGATGAAGCGTTGGCGATTGCATTCTGAAAGACAAACACACTCATGTGAACCTCGGCTAACACGGTCCGACTAAGTCCGTCCACAGGGCCCACTTTACACTCAGTACACTGTTCAACATCTGCATCTCCATCAGGTTAGTGTACTACATCAGTGGTTGAATGGCTGCTATTTAATAAATCTAATTATCTATATTGTTTTGATTGGAACAACAAGTTCAGATTAGTACTCATGGAGCTGTGTGATGGTAACCTGATCCCTTTTCAAAGAAGCCGGTTAGCTGTCTGAACACCAAAAACCTGAGCGGCCTGTCACGTGACAAATGAACTAAAGACCGATCCGTATAAATCAGGGGTCCCCAAACTTTTTCCGGTGGGGGCCACATCAACTTGCCTTTCTGTGACGGGGGGCCGAGGTTAGTCTATAACGGAAATGATATCAGTCCCACCAGGATTTCACGGGCCTTTTTTGAAATAGTTGCAGCCTAAAATCCCTGATGTTGCAGGAAGTGAAAGTTGCGTTACGTTACGATTCGAGAGTCGCGGAGAGGGTGCAGCGGAAGCGGCAAGGTCCGGGCAGGAGGGCGCTGTAAAGCTCGCGGCCGGAGCCGTGACATGTCCAACAAAAGATCTTAATGGTAACATAATAGTAATTGTTTTATTTATTTATTATAAACCTATTGTAAAAAACAACAGCAACAAATTGGACCTCTTCACAGCACAGTCCTGATCCTCTTGGTAGACAGCTCGTTGCTCTTGTCTAGAGATATTTTAAAATTAAAAACATTCCATGTCATAGATATTTACACAATAAACCCGTATGTTTGTCAGATTGTAATAAGTGAATGGATCATTTTGCATGTGACAGCTCAAACGATGACTGGATGTTTAGAGGTTGTGAAGAGTGACAATTTCACTGAGAATCATCCGTTTTGATCAACAAACCATGTCCAAGTGGTGATTGTACAAATTGTACACAATTGTACTCACTGTAAAAAGAAAAAAAAAAGTGTCCAAAGATTTGACATTATTGAAGAATTAAGTCACTGGGAATGAGAAAAACAGTAACTGTTTGGCCAAATATATGCTGGTGAAGAAGAAGATATTTATATTATCAAACCCTTATGGGGAAAATTCTTTCACACACACACACACACACTTATAGACATGCTGATGTGGAAAGCAGGTGGAGTGACAGTGCATATATAATACAGACTGTCTGGTATCAGTATCAGAGCCCATGCTGATGTATTGTGAGTACTTTTACTGTGGTCAGACTTTTACTTTAACAGGGTATTTTAAATGGAGCTAAAGCTCTGAATGCTTCTTTTATTTCTTGTGTGTGTGATGATGTTTCCACAGCATGCTGTAATGTTGAGTCACTTTCAGTTTTACTTTCACTTTCACAGCTCGTCGTGTCGCCGCTTCGTCTCTGCGTAAAGGTTTGGCTGATTCTTTGACTCTCTCAATGACCGTTACCGTGTTAATGACGTTCTTGTAGAAAGAGTTATTTACAGTTGTAATAGATTACAGCTACTGTCGTTACTGAGATGAAGTCATGTTTAACTGCGTTTTGTGGTCGCGAGCTCCGCTATGCGCGCGCGGGCTGCTTATTTCCCATTGCGGCGCGAGCAATCATCTTTCACACCACGAACACCAAGAAGAGGAAACTTTCCGAAATGTTACCATCACCAAACATATTTTATTGACCCACACTGACCAGAACAGGAGCCGGCCGCCGTGAACTGCTGTGATATTTCATTCCGTTATTTAACGAAGCTCGTTGTTACGTCATAACGAGATGATTTTTGAAGTCTGGTGAAGGTGCAGCATGAATCCACAGCAGCTGCTAAACTAAACTAACCTGTCATCACAAACGAGGCTTTATTTATTTACATGTATTAGTCAGAGCATTCACAACAATAAGTCATGTTTATGTATTTGTACATTCAAACATCTTGTTTTCAGTGAAAGATGAATGATTTTAGAGATGAAGACATTCAGGCATTATAATATATTATTTATGGCCTGCTTGGATTGGTTTGACTTCTTTTTTGCTTGATATAATGTCACACAGGTATGTCAAGTTGAGTTTTTGTCCTGTCTCCATGTTTGTTTTGTGAGTTCCTGTTTTATTTTGGAAATTAACTCTCCTCTCGCCCGTCCTCATGTGACACCAGTTTGATTGTCTCCCCTGATTCCTGATTGTGTCCACCCGTTCCCCATTTCCCTCCATGTGTTTATAGTCTGCGTCTTTGTCCTGTGCCACTGTGTCAAGTCTTTGGTCCTGAGCACAAGCCCAGTCGTCACAGTCTTGTTAGAAATATTCTCGTAATCTAGTTTTTTTTGTTGTTTTCTTCTTGATCCTCGTAAGAGCGAATTTTGTTGGCCTTTGCCTTTTTGTAGTTTTAGTTCAGTTTGTGCTATTGATCGTCCCTCATCGTGAGGCGCTTTTTGTTTCCCCGGTGTTTCGTAATAAAGTCATCTGCTTCATCCCGTACTCTGCGTTCCAGTCCTCTGCTTTGAGTTGCCCCGTGTCAAATAAAGCATTTGAAGGCGCTCTAAGGCTGTAACTGCTGGTGTTATACAGTGTATATATGTAGATGTGACACAAAATGTTACTTTCTTAATGTGAAAGAGAAGAGCAAGAGTGATATGTGTTAAACTTAAATGTTAACAGACTGTGCATTACGTAATAAGTCATGTTTAGAATGAACATTAGGTAAGCAAAGTTGAACGTATTCTTTGTTATCGGACTCCAGATGTTCACGCCTGATTGGCTTGGATCTGGTTACATTGCTATTTAAAAACAATGTAACTTTGATTGCTGATTTTTAAATGTCAGTATTGGCCCCTGGACATCTTCACATTGTCAAATCTGGCCCTCCTTATAAATAGTTTGGACACGCCTGCAGTCAGGCCATCAGTGATTCAAAAGGAAACTATTATTCATCTTTGGCTGCCACATGACCCAACGTGCCGTTCACTTTTTTTAGTTCCATAAGGCAGCACAATAATCTCTTATCAGCTTCATGAGCAGTGAAGGAAACAAACACAAACTATACGTTTCCATAGCGCTCTGCAAGTCAAAGTTACACAATGTTTGTGTTTCTGTCTGACCAACAATACAAACCTCTTTAAACCTTTTAAAGCAACAAATCATCACCTTTGAGAAGCTGGAGTTATGGATCATTTGCTGTTTTTACATGAAGATCGAACGATTATCACAATAAATAATATGTCAAATGACAAATGACAGTGAAATAGTTTCAGTTCTACTTAAGTAGATCAGTAGTCGGTTAGTTTAGTCAATAACAAAGCTTCATGTTTTATAAACTCTTCATATGTTTTGTATGTAAACATCTTAATATGTACAGTCTCCTCCAGTCAGAGCTCTGTGTGTTATCTCATCATTCTGTCATGTGACAAATAATGTGTGTGCGTTTTCCCAGCAGGTTATTGTGTCTGTGAGGACATGTGGGCTCTGCCATGAGTCACTCGGAGGAGGGAGTCTCTCCCTCTGAAACCACTCTGTTTGGAGAACGTGACACAAGGGCCAAAGTTCAGAGGTGAGATGACAATCTCTAACCGTCCACGACCATGTCAGAGCACAGCACTCAAATCACTTTACTGTTGTTAATCACACTTATTGCTGTGTGTGTTGAAGCCCTCAACCTGAACCCAGCTGTGTGTCCGTGAGGAGTAATAGTTCAATGGAGCATCCTCTTCTTTTTAAACGAGCTGCTGATGGAAGGTAAGAATTTATAATGACTACATTTTATTTTTCTTTAAATTTCATTATATTACTGATGTATGGATGTGTAAGCAGTATTTTAAATAGTACTTATTTTACTGTGGCTGCTCCAAGTGGATATTTGAAATATCCAAGAGTGTTTGTATATGTGTATAGACAGCCTTCACATTCTGCATAACATTCTCTGTGTTTGCCAGAGTTATAGGGCCTGTAACCCTGTAACTCTAGATTGCAAGGAGTGATATTGACCAAATTCACTGTACATGCAGCTGGCAAACACAGAAAAATGTATGCAGAATGTGAAGGCAATCTGTTACAGTTACATTTCTATATATGCTGAATTATTGTATTCATAATTATACTCTTAAAAGTAAAAGTTATCCAAACTTTACTTAAGTAAATGTAATGAAGTAAACGTAACTCCTTATTACCCACCTCTGATAGCACTTACTGATTTCTCATTATGTATTATGATTGCTGTCTAATGATGTTAAAACTTTCTACATTCTTTTCTGCATTTATTTGCTAATCTTCAGAATTAGCCCGAAGCAGAAGCGCACATCAGGCACTCCTCGACCCGAACCTGAACCCAGCTGTGTGTCCATGAGGAGTAATAGTTCAATGGAGCATCCTCTCCTTTTTAAACGAGCTGCTGATGGAAGGTAAGAATTTTAAAATCACTACATTTAATTTATTCTAAATGTTATTTGTCTTTTGCAGACAGTCCTGTGCAGGGACACAGGTATAGCAGTGATTAGGCAGGTGAAAAGGAAAACTGGAGGCCACGCCTTGAGAGGCAAAGGCTCAGTGACCAGCAGTCCAAACCTCAAATCATTGAAAATGAACGACAATTATTATAAAGCAACAAATTTGAGATTGTGGAATGATGAAATATTTTGTATTTTTACATGAAAGATTAATGAGTATCACAATTAATTAGTTTGTTTAGTCAGGACAACTTAATGTCAGAGATCATTATTCACACCTATTGCTGTGTGTGTGTGTGTTGAAGCCTGGAGCAGCAACGCGCATCAGACACTCCTGGACTTGGACCTGAACCCAGTTGTGTGTCTATGAAGAGCGATGCTTCAATGGACCCTCTGGCTGTTTTTAGACAATCCACTGATGAAAGGTAAGAATGACGACATTTTATCTGTTATATGTCATTCATGTGTGATTTTACTGTAGCTGATCCAGGTGGAGCTGATTTGAAATATTTTACATAATCACTAATCATTATTATCATTATGGATTCATCTGCTAATTATTTTCTCCATTAACAGATTGTTTTTATGTAGTTTGAAAAATCAGAAAGTAGTAAAAATTGCCCATCACAATCGTCCAGATCCCAGAGTGACACAGCGGTTTTGTTATAATGAACGGTTGTGGACACAATATACAAACATCAGTTGATTAAAAAAGGTGGAATTGCATTGAACTTATTGCTGTGTGTGTGTGTGTGTGTTGTGCTGTTGTGAAGCCTGAAGCGGAAGCGCACATCAGACACTTCTGGGCTCGAACCTGAACCCAGCTGTGTGTCCATGATGAGTTATAGGTCAATGGAGCATCCTCTTCTTTTTAAACGAGCTGATGATGGAAGGTAAGAATTTAGAAATGACAATGACATGAAGTTAGTTGTCTGTGTTAAAAGACACACGAGTTTATCTGAGCTCTCAATTTCGAAGATTTCATTAACTTTAAAAGTCCACTGTGTAAAATTAAGCCCAGAGGTGAGATGAGGATCTCTAACCGTCCACGGCACAGCACTCAAATCAATTCACTGTAATTATTCACACTTATTGTTCTTTGTGTGTTAAAGCTCTCAACCTCAAGCTGAACCCAGCTGTGTGTCCATGAGGAGTAATAATTCAATGGAGTTTCCGCTTCTTTTTAAACAATCTGCTGATGGAAGGTAAGAATTTAAAAACAGCAAACAGTTAGTTGTTGTCTGTATTAAAAGCTTGGACATATATTTCTGAGCTCCCCTGCATGTGGCTGTCTGTCCTTCAAGAGAGACCAGTTGAAGAAATATCTTTGCATTTTTAGTACAATGAGCTTTTACACTAAAGAGATTTATATGATGTCTTGTTCAATCTGAAATCTGAAAAAGTGTTGTGAAAATATGCCATAGAAAGGATGGAGAAAGTCTCCCCGGAAGACATTAATAGTGTTCACCTCAAACATGACAGAAAGAGAGCTGAGAAAGAAGTTCAAACCTTGCCTACTTTCTCACCTCCACAGTGTTGACCAATCACTGAGTGAGGTGAGTGTGATGTCAGAGTGACAGACCCCTCTTATTTGATGTCATTAAGGTGTGGGGGGTTTAGATTTCACTGGTTTCACTGTTCAACCATCTGACAAACAGTTTTGACAGAGTTTTATGACTCCTTCAAATGTTTCTGAATTATGTTTGAACTGTTTATTCAGCTTAATGGTTCTTTGTCATATTTCCTATGTCACAATGTCTGTCCCTCTGTCATCTTCACTTCACCAGTAAATTATAGTATTATAGTACAATCTGACCAGATATGGACTCTGGATTGACCTAGGATTTTTTCCTAGAGCCAGGCTTTCTGAGATTTCTAAATTTGCCCAAGAAGGAGCATTCTACAGGTGAAGCTCTCATGGGTCTCCTAGCCTCCCCTAAGTAGACTGGTCTCCAGTTTAGATTGCTTGAACCTATATTTCCTGAATTCTATGAACCTTCAATGGACCAGTTCAGCAGCCACCATGACGTCCAGCAGCCATCTTTCATTGAGTTTCATCTTGCCATTTCAGGGTACCCCACAATGTTTGAAACCCCAGATAAAGATGTGGTCCCCATGGTACCTGCCTGCCTGCCTGTATGTTTTAATTGCCTTGATTCTCTGCTCCCTCTGTTCAGACTTAATGTCTTTGTTTGGAAGCTCCCGTATCTCACTTCCTCAATAATTTGTTGAAGTGTTTCTGGGTGCATGGTTATCTACGTTTGGGTTCTTTCCCTTGTTGCCTCATACTCACACACCGGACAGTTTGGGAGTTGCACAGTACAACTACAGTACAACTACAGTACAACCAGCGGCAGATTGAGCTGTTGATTCTCAGTGGGATTAGCAGGATTAGTAGACCATTGCTACCACAGGCAGTCATTGGATTTACTGTTCACATCACCCCTAATGGATCTTTACCTTGTGTTTGTCTCTGTAATGCAAACTAATTCTTCATGATTCCTCCAGAGTCCACCAGGAGAGCCCAGAGGTTCCCAATGGTGGATCTGCACAGCAGCAAGAGACACACCTGGACTCCATATTTAAGGTCTGTACATGTACAACAGGTATTTTACATCTGTTCTGTCCACAATAATCTCGGTGCTGCACTTCTTATAGCATTGGGTTGTCAGTTTGTCCAGTATGGATCTTTGTTTGTTTGTTTCCATGATACTCCAGATGCTGGAGGAGAACATTGTCACATTTGTGAAGAACGAGCTGAAGAAGATCCAAAAGGTCCTGAGTTCAGAAAAGAGTCAGGGGGAGGATGAAGAGGTGTTGGATGTTAAGGAGGAGGAGCAGATGAGGAGCAGCAGAGAGGCATTTCTGAAGATCACGCTGCAGTTCCTGAGGAGAATGAAGCAGGAGGAGCTGGCCGACTGTCTGCAGAGCAGTAAGAGATGCTCTCTAAAGATTAAACATGCTGGATAAATGCAACATTTACTGACTTTTTGTTGTGTGTTCATTCAGGATTTCCTGTTCAAGATTGCTTTCAGCATAAACTTAAATCTTTGCTGAAGGAGAAGCTCCACTGTGTGTTTGAGGGTGTTGCCAAAGCAGGAAACCCAACCCCTCTGAACCAGATCTACACCGAGCTCTACATCACAGAGGCAGGGACTGGATGGGTCAATAAAGAACATGAGGTCAGACAGATCGAAGCAGCATCCAGGAAACCAGACAGACCAGAAACAAAAATCAGACATGAAGACATCTTTAAATCCTCACCTGGAGGAGTTCAACCAATCAGAACGGTGATGACAAAGGGAGTGGCTGGAATTGGCAAAACAGTCTTGACACAGAAGTTCACTCTGGACTGGGCTGAAGGCACAGCCAACCAGGGCATACAGCTCACATTTCCATTCACTTTCAGAGAGCTGAATGTGCTGAAAGAGAAAAAGTTCAGCTTGGTGGAACTTGTTAATCACTTCTTTAGTGAAACCAAAGGAGCAGGAATCTGCAGGTTTGAAGACTTTAAGGTCGTGTTCATCTTTGACGGTCTGGACGAGTGTCGACTTCCTCTGGACTTCCACAACACTAAGATCCTGACTGATGTTACAGAGTCCACCTCAGTGGATGTGCTGTTGACAAACCTCATCAAGGGGACACTGCTTCCCTCTGCTCGCCTATGGATAACCACGCGACCTGCCGCAGCCAATCTGATCCCTCCTGAATGTGTTGGCATGGTGACGGAGGTCAGGGGGTTCACTGACCCACAGAAGGAGGAGTACTTCAGGAAGAGATTCAAAGATGAGGAGGATGAGGAGGCCAGCAGAATCATCTCCCACATCAAGACATCACGAAGCCTCCACATCATGTGCCACATCCCAGTCTTCTGCTGGATCACTGCTACAGTTCTGGAGGATGTGTTGAAAACCAGCGAGGGAGGAGAGCTGCCCAAGACCCTGACTGAGATGTACATCCATTACCTGGTGGTCCAGTCCAAACTGAAGAACGTTAGGTATGATGGAGGAGCTGAGACAGATGCACACTGGAATCTAAAGACCAGGAAGATGATCGAGTCTCTGGCAAAGCTGGCTTTTGAGCAGCTGCAGAATAACAACCTGATCTTCTATGAATCAGACCTGATAGAATGTGGAATCGATATCAGAGAAGCCTCAGTGTACTCTGGAGTGTTCACACAGATCTTTAAAGAGGAGAGAGGACTGTACCAGGAGAAAGTCTTCTGCTTTGTCCATCTCACCGTCCAGGAGTTTCTGGCTGCTCTTCATGTCCATCTAACATTCATCAACTTTGCAGTCAATCTGCTGTCAAAATCAAAAACAGCCTCTGAGAAGACTGAAACACAAAGAGATGAATCTGCACTGACGCACTTCTATCAGAGTGCCGTGGACGAGGCCTTACAGAGTTCAAACGGACACCTGGACTTGTTCCTCCGCTTTCTCCTTGGACTTTCACTGCAGGCCAATCAGATTCTCCTACGAGGCCTGCTGACACAAACTCACAGTGCCTCACAGACAAATCAGGAAACAGTCCAGTACATCAAGACAAAGCTCAGTGAGGACCTCTCTCCAGAGAAAAGCATCAATCTGCTCCACTGTCTGAATGAACTTAACGATGGTTCTCTAGTGGAGGAGATCCAGCAGTACCTGAGATCAGGAAGTCTCTCCACAGATAAACTGTCTCCTGCTCAGTGGTCAGCTCTGGTCTTCATCTTACTGTCATCAGAAAAAAATCTGGACGTGTTTGACCTGAAGAAATACTCCGATTCAGAGGAGGCTCTTCTGAAGCTGCTGCCAGTGGTCAAAGCCTCCAACAAAGCTCTGTAAGTACAGAGAGTCCCACTTTAGTAGTAGTCTGCTATATTTTCAATAAAAAGAAAAAAACCTTACTGCTATTATTTTCCGATTTTTACTGTATCTTCAGACTGAGTGGCTGTAACCTCTCAGAGAAAAGCTGTGAGGCTCTGTCCGAAGTTCTCAGCTCCCAGTCCACCAGTCTAAGAGAACTGGACCTGAGTAACAACAACCTGCAGGATTCAGGAGTCAAGTGGCTGTCTACTGGACTGAAGAGTCCACACTGTACGCTGGAAACTCTCAGGTCGGGATTCAGCAACCTGTTCAACTTGTCAACACTTCCCTTTACATATATGCATACATGTCTGACCTGAGGAAGGTTCAGTTTTTAAGTTCTCCTCACAGTATGACATAAGCGTCATCCAACCTCAGCTGCCTTTTCTAACATGTCTTTATGTACACACACAGGATTTAACAGTCACCAATATCGTGGTGACAAAGACTACAGGAAGTTGTAGCTCCTTCACAATAAAAGCCTTAGAATATAGAATTTATTGGTGGAGTTTTGCTTTTTAATGTTAATGAATGATACTGATAACAACAATGAGCCTTCAGATTATTTATTGTTTGGTGTGTTTGCAGGCTGTCAGGCTGTCTGATCACAGAGGATGGATGTGCTTCCCTAGCCTCAGCTCTAAGATCCAACCCATCCCATCTGAAAGAGCTGGACCTGAGCTACAACAACCCCGGAGAGTCAGGAGTGAAGCTCCTGTCTGCTGGACGAGAGGATCCACGCTGGAAACTGAAGACTCTCAGGTATGAACTGTCAGCCCTGTTCATGTGTCCCAGAGCTTACACTGACTCATCAGACAATGTTGCCAGGATATGTGAAAACAGGAAGGGAGGGTGACAAAATTGCTGTTGTCCTATATTTTTGTATACAGACATAAAAATGGTTTGATGGCTCATAACAAACCGTATCTCGGGGTATTTTGAAATGCATCACTATCAGTGTGTGGTGTCCAGAAGTTATTGTGCACTGAGCCGACTTGTTGCGGGACTCACCACAGAAGCTGCAGGTGACAGTCAGCCATGTACGCTCAGTGAAGAAACTAACAGCTGATGGTGCATCGGAGCTCAAACAGGTTTATTTAGGACCGCAACACAGTTATAGGGGACACAGGCGGTGCTCTGTGGCTGCAGACGGATTTGAACTGTAATATTTTCATACCCAGATTACAAATAATAAAAAGCAGTGTTGACTGTTGCTAGGATATAGGATGTAAGCAACAGTGTCAAAGTCAGAAATTACTCCAGCACAACCAACCAACCAACTACTCCACCCCAACTTCCTCCTTAAGAGCTGTAGCAATGTCAGGCTTCCTTTTACTTTTAAGTCATTATTACACAAACAGAATAGGTCCAAACCATGTTGTTTTAAAACTCAGCAATATTTCCACATTGACAATGGATAGTAAATATCATATAATTAAATATAAAAAATAGGGCTGTCAATCGATTAAAAAAAATTAACTAATTAATCGCAAACATTTCTGTAATTAATCGCGATGATCACGAGTAAGTTTTATCAATAAGTTATCAATAAATGAATTGCATTTTTCTGAGACTGAAGCTTATAATGAATATTTATTTATGTAAAATGATCAATATAATGTAGAATAAACACAGAGAAGAGATAAATTCATTCATTTATTGGCTTAAGGTGCACATATGCACAGTGCAAACAGAAAAAAGCCAGAATGAGGAAATATACTGACGAGTGCCACACTCCTGTAGTGTAGACTGGGTGTTTTGCTTTGAGGTGATATGTTAAAGTCGTGTTACTTCTGTGGAATTTAAATTCGGCTTTGCAAACTGTGCAAATCGCCTTGTTTTTGTCCAACGAGCCGTCGGGCAACTTTTTAAAATGAAATGTTCCCCCTAAAAGTCCGTCCTTATGCATCTTTCCGCCATAGACTCTCCTTTAGTTAGGATAGATGCTTGACCGCGCATGTGACCAAAGGTTATGGGTCAGCCGCCACCGGAAGTAAACAAAGCCACGTTAATTGCGTTAATTTTTTTTAACGCGTTAATTTTGACAGCACTAATACAAAAATATATAGTCATGCCTGGTGGTGATCAACACACCGAGAATTTTCTCCATCTCTGCTGCTCTACAGAGCCGTTCAGCCTCTTTTAGCTCCTAGTCTTCCTGCCTTACTCAGTCCCAGTGTTTCCCCCCCCCTGTACACTATCTGCTCAGCAGCAGACACAGCAACTAGATTGTGTGAACACTGTGGAGCATTTAGCAGCTGGATAAGAGACAGATATTTCCTTCAGGTGCTGTTTGAGACCAAAAACAGAGCAAGTCAACATTGGACTCCAAATGAATGATCGCGTTGCTCTGTATCTGCTGGATGTGATCGCAGACAGCTGGTTGATATCACGGTAGAGACAACTACTTTATGAGCTGATATGTCACATGTTGTTTTTACAGCTTGAAGCACAAGTGGAAAAAAAGAATCAGTTGATTCAGGTTGAAGCATTAGATTTATTGTCAATATAATAGTGATAATATATCATGATTAAGTGGAAATTATAAGTTGTAGCCATCTGCCAATAAGCAGAGGCTCCACTGAAATAAAATAATGTGGACTGATCCCCCCCTTCTTTCAGGGTGGAGCCTGGTGGAGTCAGGTGGTTGAGGCCAGCTCTGAGGAAGTGTAAGTGTGTCTTTTTTAAAATATGATTCATGAAAACAAACCATCTTCAAACTGTCGAACAGGTGAAGGATGAATAACTGCAGCTGCGTCGTGTCTTCTTCCCTCCATCAGATTCGCGCGAGCTCATACTCGACCCAAACACAATAAACAGAAAGATCGCGCTGTCGGACAACAACAGGAAGATGTCACACGTGGACGAGGATCAGCCGTATCCTGATCATCCCGACAGATTCGACTACTGGCCTCAGCTGTTGTGCAGTGATGGTCTGACCAGGCGCTCGTACTGGGAGGTCGAGTGGAGTGGAAGACTCCACATAGCGGTGACTTACAGAGGGATCAACAGGAAAGGAAACGGATACGACTGTCTGTTTGGAAGGAACGATCAGTCCTGGAGTCTGGTCTGCTCCGATACTATCGGTTACTCTGTGTGGCACGACAACAAAGCGACATACATCACCTCCTCCTCCGCCTCCGGCTCTGACAGGGTAGCAGTGTATGTGGACTGTCCTGCTGGCACTCTGTCCTTCTACAGAGTCTGCTCTGACACACTGATCCACCTGCACACTTTTGACACCACATTCACCGAACCTATTTATCCTGGGTTTAGGTTCTGGTCTGACAGGCCTGGGTCCACAGTGTGTCTGTGCTCTCTCGAAGAGGGAGAGTCTCCTCTCCTGATGTAAGCACCAACCTGATCCAACCAGCTGGAATAGATGAGGTAAATGAGGCTAAGGGCGCTGCTTGAGCACTGGCTTGCCTCCACTGCAGTCCAAACTTTGTACAACTCAAAATAACTGAAGGCTGCAGGAGCCAATGAACTGTCAGGAGATACTAAAACATGCATAAATGTTACGACTTTTGCATTCAGTCTTTGTATTTTATTTGAAGTTCTTTTATCAGTATTTATTTATTTAATATCCTAATGTCATGTTCTCAGTGGTGGAATATATCTACGTTCATTTACTGAAGCACTGTACTTAAGTACAACTTTTAGTTACTCGTGCTTGCTTTGAGTATTTCCAACATGTGACTTTCTCCTTCTACTCCAACACAACTCAAACATTGTACTTTGTACTCTGTATATGTTACATTTATCTGTCAGCTTAATATACGAGCTTCTTTTCATATGTGTCGATTGTGAATTTATTTTATTTAGCGTTTATTTCTTTTGGTACGGTAACTATTTAAAAACCCTCTTGGATAAAGTTGAAAATGTTTTTGGGAGCTCATGAAAAGTTGACTTTTCAGAGACGTGTGGTTCTCACAAGCGATCTATAATCAGATGAGTGTTTTATATTAGGTGCACCAGGGTCAGTCAGATTTCTGTCTTCAGCTGGATTTTCTGTACAATGTTTTATATAAAAGTTCATATTAAAGGTGTTTCAGTGCTAAAAGCAGCCATTGTCAGATCAATCATTATTACATCACAGCAGTTTGGATGAAATAAGTAGGTTTTTTTTTCATTGTAATATTTGTGTTGTTTGTTGAGTCATGTTTGTGGGAGCACTGCTGTACAGTTGCCTGTTTGAAGCTCACCTGTGTCCCTGCAGGAAGGTCCTCATGTGTGACAGAGCTTTTGTCTTCAGGTGTGGAGTGAATCTTTGACAGGCTTTGATCAGCTGCATGTTTGATTTCAGACTTGTCTGTTTGGAGCATGGCTGCAGTTACTGTTTGGAAAACAGGAAAGATTACGATGGCCAGAGATGGGAAGTAACGAAAATTCTACTTAAGTACAAATACTGTACTTAAGTAGAATTTTCAGGTATCTATACTTTACTTCACTATTTATTTTTGTGCCAACTTTTGACTTTTACTTCTTACATTTTAGCATAAGTATAATTTTTTTTTTTTGCGCATGCGCAAAAGCTGCACTGGAGGAAAACACACTGAGGATGCAGAGGACGGTCGGGACGGGACGGGCTTGTAGAGAGGACAGAATTCGGGACGTGTCTCCCTCTGTTGTTATGGACATGTGCGGTCTCCTAGCAACAAATGGACGAGCTAACGTGGAGCCACGCAGAGTATGAATGCAGTCTGATGTCTTCACAGAGACATGGCTGCACAGGGACACTACAGACCAGAACATCTCCGTTGGTGGCTTCCACACTGTCCAGTTACTTGACTGTTTTTTAAAGATTTGTGCAAGTCATCATTCAAAACTCTGAGTTAAGGATCACATCAGTCCTGTGTTTACCTCTCCCCCAACACACACACTAACAGTGATGCGATAGTTCTCACAAAGACCTACACATGATCGCTTGCTGTTAAATAGATGTTAGTCAAGGGTATGCATTTAGTGTTACTGTCTAGGCCAGGGGTCTCCAAACTGTCCCACAAAGGGCCGGTGTGGCTGCAGGTTTTCCTTCCAACCAAGCAACAGCACACCAGTCTTGACTCATTTAATCAACTGATCTCAGTCTTCAGAGAGTTGATTGGTCAAACTGTGTGCTCTTGGTTGGTTGGAACAAAAACCTGCAGCCACACTGGCCCTTTGTGGAACAGTTTGGACACCCCTGGTCTAGGCTTTGAAGTCTGCTTTGACAGATAATATTTCTGTAGGCTAATATATATTTGCATACCATAAATAAATAAAGTGCACACTGAGTTCGCAATCCCTCATTCTTGTACAGCAGTTTTATTTTTTGAATGTGTTTAGGAAAGATTGGCCAATGTAGCTTTTTGTATTGATTTCAGTTCATTTTTCTTTGCTTGGACAGACTGTAGGTCCTGTAAGCTTTTCCCTAAAATGCTGGTTTTGTTCTTCACAAGGTTACCGGTACTTTATACCTTTATACTTTAAGTATATTTTAGAGCCTGTACTTTTCACTTTAACTTGAGTAAAAAAGTTGAGTCAATATTTCAACTTTTACTAGAGTCTTTTTAAACACAGGTATCCATACTCGTACTTGACTAAAGAATGTGTCAACTTTGGACACGTCTGACGGTGGCCCTGATGGTCAAAACACATTTCACGTCATTTTTACAAGGTCATGTGATCTAGGACAGTAATACTCAACTTAAGTAGGCAGGCCTGTGATAGAGTGCCAGGTGACATGTCAACCATTGAATAATAGAAGTCAACTCAAAGGTTTTCTTGCCACCATTGCACTCTTGGTTTACAGTTCACACGTCTATGCAGGTACTTTGTCATCTTTATTCGTGTAGGTATTTTACCCTACTTGTACACATAGAGCACAGCCATCAGGAGCAGTTTGTGGTTCAGGATCTTGCTGGACTGGACCAGGGCGGTTGGGATTCAAAACAAATGACAGGAGGACCTGCTGTTGTGCCCGAGCCACAGCAGCTACCAGAAACACTCTTGCATGCATAGTTAGTCAATGAAGCAGATTCTTCAGCACGTCTGTGGTTTTTTAAGTTAACTTCCAACTACATTTACAAAACAGAACAATTCTAAATATGAGGGGTGTCCATCCAGAGAGAATCCACCCTCATAACTTGCATATAAATATGGAATTTATGTAAATATATGAAAAGGCAATGCATGCATTTAGAGGTGGACTGCATGGACCTGAGCATGTCAGCTGACTGCTTAAACAAACGTCTCTCACACACTGCGATGTTAAGAAATCAGATTTTATTGGATGTCATTTTACAAAACAAAACCCGCCGTACGTCCAAAACGAGAAATCTACAACGTGGAAATAAAAAAGACAAAAACAACAGAAATGCTTTCGGGGTACTCAGGAGCCGTTAACATCCTCTTCCTCGCCCTCGTCCTCCTCCCCTCTCTCCTGATCTTCCTCATTGATCTAATCTCCAGCACCTTCCTCCGTATGTGCCTCCATCTGTGCTCCCTCTTCCTCCTCTTCCTCCTCCTCCACCATCCCAGCTGGACCTGATTTCAAAATGAAAATCTTCATTAATCAGCCGTCGTGTCGAAATACAATGAGTTTATAAGAGTAAACAGGGTTTAATCAGAGTGTTGATGATGTTCTCTAAGTTTAGTTTTAAGTCTAACACAAAAAACTACGGTGACTGGCTGGAAATATTGCCGTCCTGGTGTGTATTTTTGAGTAATTCTGGCCAAACAAAAGGCTTCATCAGCCTCAAAAAGCCATCATTTCACATGGTGTTAGTCGGGTTCTGGACCAGGATTTGGTCAGCACTGACCTTGTCTGAGATCTCGTCCTGGGATCTGTCCGGCCTGCAGCATCCCTCTCAACCTCTCCACCTCATCCAGCGATGAAGCGTTGGCGATTGCATTCTGAAAGACAAACACACTCATGTGAACCTCGGCTAACACGGTCCGACTAAGTCCGTCCACAGGGCCCACTTTACACTCAGTACACTGTTCAACATCTGCATCTCCATCAGGTTATTGTACTACATCAGTGGTTGAATAGCTGCTATTTAATAAATCTAATTATCTATATTGTTTTGATTGGAACAACAAGTTCAGATTAGTACTCATGGAGCTGTGTGATGGTAACCTGATCCCTTTTCAAAGAAGCCGGTTAGCTGTCTGAACACCAAAAACCTGAGCGGCCTGTCACGTGACAAATGAACTAAAGACCGATCCGTATAAATCAGGGGTCCCCAAACTTTTTCCGGTGGGGGCCACATCAACTTGCCTTTCTGTGACGGGGGGCCGAGGTTAGTCTATAACGGAAATGATATCAGTCCCACCAGGATTTCACGGGCCTTTTTTGAAATAGTTGCAGCCTAAAATCCCTGATGTTGCAGGAAGTGAAAGTTGCGTTACGTTACGATTCGAGAGTCGCGGAGAGGGTGCAGCGGAAGCGGCAAGGTCCGGGCAGGAGGGCGCTGTAAAGCTCGCGGCCGGAGCCGTGAGGCACCTTCGCCCCGAGCCTTTCCAAGCCGACCCAGAGCCGGGTAGAGGTCCCACGAGGGGATCCTCCAGCACCGTGCGGCCGTCCCTGACCCGCCGAATTCAATCCCCCGGGCAGACTGCGCGGAAATTGATCACGAGCAAAGTCACGTCGGAATATACCATTGTGTGAGGGGATGAAAATTAGCAAGTACTGTAAATAGTTCGTAAATAAGGTAAATTTTAATTAGAATGCCAAGCTTAATCATTAAGTGTGGATATTTTATAAAAGGAAAATGCAATTTTGAAAAATAGGCCATGTTTAGAGGGATTGTTTGGGATCGTTAAGTGGACCACTCCAGTTGTTTAGGCGGGCCGGATGTGGCCCGCGGGCCGTAGTTTGGAGACCCCTGGTATGAACGAGCTGTGTGTACTGCTCATCACAGCCCTGTGGCTGAGCGGCCTGTCACATGATCATTTCTGTTTCCTGTCCTGACCAAGCTTATGCAGCGGCCGCGTGGCATGAAAAATGAATGAATCACTCAGAGACTACTCATTACTCCAGAGTCATATAAAAGATTTGTTCAAATTGAAAAGATACGTTCACGACTGACACGCCACTACTTTGAACAGAGACCGGAAGTATCATCACCCATCATACAACCTGTTTCATACTTTGGCCACATGATACAACTCTAGATTTAGTGATCTATTTATGATTGAACATGCACTCATTCTACATTTTGGAGGATGGTGGGATGGACCCTCAAAAACAATCTTTTCAACAAATGAACCTTGATGGCTTCCACGTCAGCTTGGGACGGCCCCGTCTTCTTCTTCTCCAGCTGTGCTGCCACTCCAGGAGTGAATCTGTAAAGGAACACGCGTCATTTAGACAACACGCACACACACGAGCTTCTCTGACCTCTCAACCAGTGTAGTCAATCTCATGTGTAGTATCTTTTCTTGAGTCAAATACACTGATACATCGTCCACAGACAGCAGTCCTGAGCAACACTGTGGTGAGCGCTTCTGGCTTCAGGTTTAAACGGCAGACTTAAGGCCAATAAGAATTTGTTGGATATTTAGATTGTAGGATAAACACTGATTTGTCCATCACTGTGTGTTCTGATGAACACCGACATGACTGGTGGTCATTAATTAAGCCCGTCTCATCAGCCAGGATCCAGTGATTCTGAGGAGCTGCTGTCTAACGTGGACTTTCGTCTTACGTTTTCGTTCGCCTGGCAATATCCTTTGCAAGCTGAGCACCTCGTTTGCCCTTGAACATTTTCTCCGCCTCCTGCCGCTCCTATGACGATATCACACAGTTAAAGTGAAAAGCCTCATTAATCACAACTTTCATCTGAGAGGAGGCAAGGCCGGCCAGGAGCGATCCATACCACGGTTTTGGCTTCCATCGTCATCACATTTGATCCATGACACACACCTCATGCCAGGCCTTGAAGTACTATTCATGTTTTCATTACTTCATATTAATGGAATACAGTATACCTGGGTGTGTTGCACTAACCTTGAGTTTCACCTTCTGGAAGTCAAGCACACGGATCTGTGGGAGTTTGTTGATGACATAGAGCCTGTAGTGCTTCTTGTTCGTCACTGGATTCCTTAACAAGCTGCAAATTCAGTGATTGCAAATGTGCAGGATCAGAATTCAGCGGTGCGCCCGACAGATCAATAACCAACTTATCTTTGAGGACTGATGATTCATACCTGAGGAGGGTCAGTGTCTTCACCGTGGCCAGTGGATCCAAGTCACCCTGCATGTGACAAGAACAATGATGATTTTTCTGGTATTTCAATATAAATCATTAAACTTGCATTCACACTTTTGATCCAAATATATAAACATAAGAACATTCAGATGGCTCCATGCACTCACCAGCTCCTGAATGTTGTTGCTTGTGAGGATCAGTTCTGTCAAGCTCGGCAGGGATTGCTCCAGATTCTCACCTATTCGACTGGAGAAACATTTTATAAGGTTACAAACTGACCAAGTTTATATAATTAATAACACCGGGCATTGTCAGTCAATGTCTGGAAGAGACTTCCAATCAAAGGTGAAGCTGTAAAAAAACTGAAGGTACTGACAGCATTCACCTATGTAGTCTTCTATTAACAGTAAATAATAAGAAAGAAAAAGATCCCTCAACGGGGAAATTTTGTTTTATTTACATGCATTTTAACCCAGAACACACACATGCAGTACAAGGGCTCATAGACATGCAATAGTGGAGATGATGGGCAGCCCCCCTGAGGAGCGCACAGCGAGCAGTTGGAGAACCAGGAGGAACCAGAGTGAACTGGCACCTCTCCAGCTACCAGTCCACCATCTATATTTTTGGTCCATGCTGGACTTGAAACGGCCACCCTCCGGTTCCCAAGCTAAGTCTATGGACTGAACTACTGCCCCCCCCTCACTGAATTGATCAGTGATTAACTTGAGTATGCATCATCAACATGATTTAATTCTTTGAAACATCATACTGTATTTTTACATCATGTCAGGACAGCGTGCTGCAGCTGTAACTTACCAGATCCTGTTGTTGTTCATTAGCAGTGTTTTCAGTCTTCTGAGCAGAGGAAAGCCGTCCAGTTTTCTTACTTCATTATCAGAGAAGTCGATTGTGTCAAACTGGTCCAGAGTAGCTCCGAGATTTTCAAGCACTGGGATTTTATAACCTGTGACATGAAAAAAACAACAAAAAAACACATACGTTTGGTTAAGGAGGAGATTTATATTAACATTAAAAATGATTACATGTTGTCTTTAGATATCAGTGTGACAAAAATTAAGAGACTTTTTTATTTATTTAAAAAGACCACTGTGAGCTGTCACACTTTGTGTTTAACTTCTGCATATGATACTGAACTGAACCGTTTTTGTCCACTGTAGTCTCAAACTCAGGTTAGGATGATGTGTACCATATGCAACTGGGACGTCCATAAAGCAATGGCACGTACCGCTTTCACAATAAAAGCCTTGTTAAGAAATAAGGGGCTTTTATTTTGAAACTGATACAGGAAGTGTTTGCGTTTTGACCATCTCATCTTTGACACATATCGGTTGAGGCTGCAAACCTCCTCTGTGGCTATCAGCCATCTGAGCCCTGTTCCACTGATAATAATAGTTTGGAAAATCATGCTTGTTGTTAAATGTGTCTCTGCTGCTTTGCTGGTAAAATCAATCTGAAGTGCATCAGCACCATCATATTCTACACTATACATTATGTGGTGTATAGACATATTACATCACTGCACAACATGTCAACACTGCAGTTCATACATTTAACTCTGTTATGATTTTACTCCCAGGGTATTCATTTAGTCTTTGGTTCCTATATTTTTATGTCCAGGAATCTAATAAGATTTTGTTCCATTGGGGTGTGTGTGTGTGTGTGTGATTGTGTGTGTGTGTAAGAGCAGGGGTAGTGTGTGAGTGTGAAAGAGTGACTGATTTACTGTTATCGTTGGATAAATGACAAATATTCCACAGTCTTGCAGCTATTCCATCTAGAACTATTCTTAACATGTCGTTAATGTTTATGTCACTCCACAAAAAGATCACAGATGGGTCATACCAATGAGCTCTGCTTGATGTTCGTGTTAAAAGGAAGTTTTTCCTTGCCTAGATATAACGTCTGTTATGATTTGGCACTTTTTAAATAAAATATACATGTTTACTCCTCTAGCCACTATACAGTTGTCCCTCGCTATAACGCGGTTCACTTTTCGCGGACTCGCTGTTTTGCAGATTTTTTAGTGTCATTTTGCATGCTTTTTTTTTTACAGCGTACTGTACATTATGAACGCGCATTGTGTTCTGCGTCCTGATTAACTAAGGGAGTACTGTACAAAATGCATGTAAAAATGCATATAAAAGTGTGTGGTTAGGGGTTTTACGGCCTTAAAACATGTAGAATAATTGTAAAAAAACTTACTTCGCGGATTTCGTTTATTGCGGGTTATTTTTTAGAACGTATCCCCCTCGATAAACGAGGGACCACTGTACAGTATAATATATATATATATATATATATATATATATATAATATATATACTATACATATATAATGTACATTCTTCAGTATTTGTATGTATTCAATGCCTGGCTGTGTCATAAAATAAGTTTTGATCTAAATTCGATTGGAATTAGTCGATTAATCGAGATGCCCAGTCGCTTAATCGAGATGCCCAGTCGATTAATCGAGATGCTCAGTCGATGGCACTGATTTGCCACCAGGTGGCGTTTGTTTATCTCATGTGCGTGTCCCGTTGATGTGTCCTCACTGTACCACACACACACACATATCTTTGTTGTTCACGTCGTGTTTGCAGTAAAGCAATAATATTGTAAAATAACTCAGAGTCTGTGAGAGTTTAGAAACTAATGCTGACTTTTGTTTTGTTTCAGTTTAGGCGCACAGAGACGTCGCTAACTTCCACATGTAGCTAACCCACAGAGTGCACAAACTAAACACTTTCCATCGACATTCATTCACATCCGTTAACAGTTTCCTTTCTTTACACTTCGCTGTTCACTAACGCTGATGAGTCGGGTTGTTGTGTGTCGGAGTTAGGCCCGGCTGAAGCCTGAGCTAAGCTCAGTCTAAAGTTGGTCTCACCTCGTAGGTCCAGCTCTCTGTCTCTCACCGGGTTGGTGTACTGAGCAGCCTGCTCGATGAGCTCCGCTGATAGCTTCACCATGTTCACACAATAATCAAACTTTGATTATCTCTGCAGACAAACGTCCTGATGATGATGATGATGGAGCGCGCTGAAAACACGCTGCTTCCCGGAACAAAGCGTCGATTATTAAAAGTAGAGTCCGTCCGTGGTGGCGCCCTCCAGCGGACGGAGGACGGTAAGAGCGGGACGCTTCTTCTTCTACTACGGCAGTCGGCATCCTTATAGTTGCATATACCGCCCTCTTCTGGACTTTAATTCTTTACTACTTAATTTTTAAAATATTTTTTATTAACACAGTTAAAACAAGATATCCCACTATTATTTGCCTTCCTTTTCTACATTTCACACATTCTATTATATTCTTGAAACTTTCCTCCACTGCTCCTGTCCTCTGCAACCCTGCCATCATCTCTTGCCTCTTTGCAAAAGGCGGCAGTAGCTCAGTTCATTGGGACTTGGCTTGGGAACCGGAGGATGGCCGGTTCAAGTCCCACATGGACCAAAAATATGGAAGGTGGACTGGTAGCTGGAGAGGTGCCAGTTCACCTCCTGGGCACTGCCGAGGTGCCCTTGAGCAAGGCACCGTTCCCCTCCCACTGCTCACTGAGCGCTGGTCTAGCTGGCTGCCCATCACTCTACCCTCTCTCTCCACATTTGTATGTCTATGCCGTTGTACTGCGTGTGTGTGTGTCCGGGTTAAAATGCATGTAAATAAAAATTGAGGGATTAATAAAGTATATCTTCTTCTTCTCAGGGGGGTTGCCCATCCCTCCACCATCTCTCTCCATGTCTATGCCTTGTACTGCATGTGTATGTATCTGGGTTAAAAAAATGCATGTAAATAAGAAGAAAAGAAGTAAGAAGAATTTCCCTGTTCGTGGGATTAATAAAGTATATCTTCTTCTTCTCTCCCTTTCATATCCATGACATTCAACCATCTCTCTCTCCACAGCTACATAGACCAGTTGGATGTTTCCCTACTATGTTGAGTGTGCTATTCAATCTACTGTGCCCTATTCTTAGTCTGCTCATTGTCACCTCACCTACTTCATTTTGTAGTTTATATAAATGTCTCCCCTTTTCCTGGATTTTCCAATATTGTTTCCATTGATTGATTATTTCTTTCCATATTAAACTGTCTTCTTCTGCTTTTGATAATTTTACTTTCATTTCCATCTCCTCTTTCTTTGCTGCCTCCTTTGCCATTTGATCTGCTTTTTCATTTCCTTGTATTCCTAAATGGGCTGGTACCCACATGAATGTTATTTCCCTCCCCTGCTGTGCTAATCTGGATGTTCTCATTATTTCAACATTATTTCATATAATATTTCCCGATGTGTTTTTGCTGCTCTGTTTTTAATGCTTAAGAGTGATGAGATTGAATCGCTACATATGATTATCTTTCTATCCACCCTGTCCTCCACCCATTCTATTGCCAATACTATTGAACATAGTTCCACTGCATATACACTTAAATGATAAGTATATGGCCGTTCAGGAAATTAAACCTTTGAACATATTTAATGAAGTCTGAATATATGTAATGAAACCTTGAATATATGGAGTGAACCTTGAATATATTCAATGAAACCTTGAATATATTGAATGAACCGTTGAATATATGGAGTGAACCTTTGAATATATGGAGTGAACCTTGAATATATTTAATGAAACCTTGAATATATTGAATGAAGTCTGAATATATTGAATGAAACCTTTGAATATATTGAATGAAACTTCACTGACGTCAGACTTCGCGGCAGTGCCTGCAGCCATCTTGTGTAACAGTCTGTAAAAGCGAATGACAATGAGTCAGGCCGTCCACAATCTAGTTGTAGCGATATTAAGCAATGAGGAGCCGCTTGGGACTGTAACCAAGAACGGGAGAGGAGACGAGATTCAAATACAACCGTGACATGATTATTGTGACACCAGAAAATTAAGCAAAAGATCAGTGTCTGATCAGTAGTGTACATGTAGGCGTGCATGGATGCATGTGTGTGTGAGTGTGAAAACAGGAAAGAAAACAGGAGAGCACAGCCGCGCCGTGGCGTCCTCCTCAGACGCCGTGAATGGAGTGAGAACCCGAGAGAGCAGCCAGCGTACAGATAAATGCACTTCACCAGGCCCAGGTGTAGCACATCCCCTGATGATGGTCCCACCTCTGGTGAACCTGGGAAACAAAGCAGACCAACCAGCAGCCTGCCAATAACACACCCCCAACATAGAGGGCCGGGCTGTCACATAATATAACAGTAACAGTAATGACCATGTCACATGTGATACATGTCTAGCCTGTCACTATATAAAAAGAATGCATGTACGGGCCAAAATCCTCCCAATAGCCCTACCCAATACCGTTCTTCTGATGAAAACGTTTGCTCCCTTTTTAATCTTGGCAGACCTACTACAACAGGCCAGGTAGCTTTTTAGCAGGCTAATCTCAGCATGCCTTCAACCTCACAGAGGTGCCCCACAACAGCCCCTGTGTGCAATCTCCGCCCGTACACAAGAAAGGGCCCAAGACACAAGATGTAAGAAGATGTAAGCTTTATTTAAAACTAAATGTGGGCTCTTAGTAGAGTGCATATAAAGATATGTTATTTCTCAGTGCTGCTATGATGAGCCCTGGTAGCAGGGCGTCTCCTTCATAAAAAAGCAGAACTATTAATGTAACACTCTGCTGTGTGTAGAGGTCTGTATCGTTAGCTTGATACAGTTTTCGGGCGATTTAATGAAGGTAAAAAACAGTGAATGGCCATGCGTAATGGCACTGCGCTCTGACGCAGCACCAGAGTATGGGGTGCAAGAGCACTTTCACTGAACAAATGTAGAACTTACCATACGTTTCATTTAGTTTTTATGTTTAGTGCTGGAACATAGTGACCACACATTGTATTACAGTTCTTCTCAGTTCCTTAAATACATTCTGTAAAACATTGTCTAAGGAATCATGTCACAAAGAAGTAATGTTAAATATCCTATAGACAATGGAATAATAATAATTTAAAGATTTCATACAAGTTTCAACTTGTAAAGTTATTGCATTTGACAGTAAAGACAAAGAAAGTATTGTATCAATGAAAATCGAAATATAAAATCCCTTCACCATTTCACTGGCCAACCAAACACACTTCTGTGTCTGTCTGGCTTCTGTGTTATCTATGTCACATGTGATATATGTCTAGCCTGTCAATATATAAAAAGAACACAGGGTTGACTGAAGAATCAACATTTAGTCATGAATCCATATCCTCAGATTGAATATCCACAGTGATCCAGGTGTACAGTATATCTTTAACAATCTCCTTGACTGTGTACTTTAGGGAATTAATCCCATCTTCATTCATGGTCGAATTTGTGTGTCTCAGTTTACCAGCATTCACTGGATTCTGCTCATTGTGTAAATCTCTCACATGTTTGATCATCTTGTACTTTCCTATCACCAAGTCAGGTCGAGAAATAGACATTCCAAGGAAGATAACTCGCTGATAGATATCATCGTCCTCACCACCCCAGCCCCAGAAAGTATTCGAGAAGCCGTTAATCTTTAAGAATTGGCTCTTGGACAATGAAGAAACCCCACCAAAGTTAGTACCGTAGGGTAACTGGAAGTTAAATTTGTCGATAGCCACAGACAAGTGTCGGGGATTTTGAAAACATCGATAGAGATTACGGTCATCCATAGGAACTAGATCTATGTCAGAGAAGACAAAGCAGTCATAATCATATTCCTTCAGTGCTTCAACAAATCCTGCATTCATCAATGTACCCTTGTTGAACACACCCTCTCCATCCTGGTTGATGATGTAGACACCGTAGTCCAACTGCTGTTGCTCCAATATGGGATGGAGGTAGTACAGCCAGTGTTTCAGGTGCTCATGCCGATTTCAGAATGCCATGATGATCGCCACCTAAACAAATTAAATAAGTAGGTGTGCTTTAACATAAATGTAAATAATCATTAAGGCTTTGTTGTATTTAGCCATTAATCCCTTATAATATAATTAAGTCTGAATTCCATAAATTGAATTATAAATTACAAAAAAAAAACAATTACAGAATCTATTGACGGATTAAATTAAAAGGGTATTGTTGTGAGTGTCTCAATACTCTACATTAGTTCCTGTAATTGGTGTATTATCTCCTTGTGTACTTTTAGACTGATTTTAATTGATTTGAAACAAAAACAAAATACAAAAGTAATGTGCTGATATAAAAAAGTATTTTTTGGCTAAATGGTCTTAAAAAGTACAGTACTACTAAGTATTTTTTGGCTAAATGGTCTTAAAAAGTACAGTACTACTAATATGAATAATAAAGCAATAATGATACTTCTTATATGTTGTCAAATAGGGCCGTCTGCTGGTGTGTGATTGTGCTGTTACCTGTGTAAAACCTGACAGACCTGAAGGATATCTACAACCCTTCAAGAACTCCTCAAAGAAAAAGATCTGAACCCTGAAAGATGCCTCAAACTGATCCTTCAAAGTAACACATCCCAGTTGTACAACAGTGCAATATGTTGACACTGTAATAGGGGGAAAGGCCTATTTTTTTTATACGGGATATGGAATTCAACAATTATCAAAGAAAACACCCTGTTAAGTCCTTAGTTATGCATTCTGAATTTAGAAAACACCCTGTTAAGTCCTTAGTTATGCATTCTGAATTTTAGCAAATTAGTTGTTTTTTTTAACTTCACAAACCCTTAAACCTCACAGATCCTTAGTGGTACACTCAGTAAGAGACAACAACTAGGTTCGTAGTTGCAAAGCAAAACATAGCCTCTGAATAGTGAAGAGAGAGTGAAAAGTAATCAGGTTTAGGGACCAATAAATTTATTGCACAAAGTGTTAAACTACATCACTGCAATTGACCATTTTGCTTCATACATTCAATAAACCAAGATGGTTTTTAAGTGTGGATTGGATTTTTTAAATTTGAAATGGAAGTGTAATTTTGGTTGACATGGAAAACTGAAATTGGTGCCTTGGGTAAGCTTTGCCCCCTAAAAGGTGCTTCTTAAAAAAGGGTTTGTTCAATTTAGTGACAGTTGCTTGTGTGATAAAAAGAGAGCTGAAACCTAGACAGTCTGGTGTCAACTATACAAGCCTACCACCACGGTGCCTACTGACTGTGTTCTTTCTGTTTTTGTAACTGCAATGAAATAACAAATAGTTTGTGTTCCTTTCTATACAACAAAGACCATACAACAACAGCTTATTATAGTTATGTAAGCCATTGCTTTAAGTAGTGTTACTGACACTGCTGTGGATGGAAGGGTTAAGAAATAAGCATAAGTTCCTACATTCCCTGACATTTTCCCAGGACTTTGATGGAGATGTTCCTTTGTCCATTTACTATGGTCAGGCACGGACTGATAATCTGGCAACTGTCAGAACATGTATGAAATGCAACGAGTAGGATAAAGCCACCCAACCCCTTGATGAATATGATAAAATGTCAATCAAATAATTTGTCTATTGCCCTATGGCCAAGTTGGTTAGTTTAATGCAGGTGAAATGAGCATTAGCGTTATTTTGACTGTAAGACATTGTAGGCTACACTTCATTCTAAACGAAATAGTCTTTAATGTGAGAAAACTTGTTCACTATTCACCAACAATAACAATAAGTCAGTGGGCAGCATTCTGATTTCTTATTAGACTATAATTGTTTGTGGGCTGAGTACTAGGCTGGCCTATTGGCTAAGTTGCTTTTTTGTCCTGCAGATATAGCAGTTATTCATGTAGCCTAGATGGTAGGGACAATGTAGGCTACATAACTGATAGAAAATCTCACTTTTAATTAATAAATTATATAATTTTGTCTATGTTATGTGAATGCAGCTGCAGGTATCTGTACATTTCAGTAATTCTAGCCTAGGCATATTTAAAGCCACCACCACTCACCAAAAATGTGAGTGAAAAGTGAAGAGTCAGCACTCTCAGTTTCTTTGTTCAACTAGTAGTCCTCGGGTAAGCTCCCATTTAGGCCTGGAAAACAATGGGCTGTTTTATGTAGCTAGGTGGCTAAAGACAATGTAAGTTGCCTACAATGAAAGAAAATAACACTTTTTAAAATGACATAATTTTGTTCATTGCTAGTGTTATGTCAGTGCAGCTGTGTTTGAATCCAATAATTCTGGACCTGACTGCATCTTTATGTATATATATATAAAAACTCACCCCACAGATGTGATCCATCATTTCTCATCACTATTCTTTTACTGTGATTGAGTAGTGCAGTGTATTTTTATAGTGTTAATAAATGACAAGTTTGGAAGTATTTAATGTGTCCACTCTCACTGATTCCTGTTAAGTCATTGCATGGCTCAAGGTATGTTGTTTTAAAGACTTGCACAGTTGCACCGAAAAGACTGAAAAGGTGTGTTATCAAATGTTGTGGGCCGCTCTGGTCCAAAATGCCAGGGCCGATTTTTTGTCCCAGTCCGCCCCTGACTATGGTTCATCACATCATAACCACCATGGGGATTCTTTTTTGTTTTCATTACTGCTTCAGTTATGTGATATACATGGTAAAAACTTTCCCTATACTATGTTCAAGACTTCAATGTAAGTTGTTGCTGATTTAATTAGCATTGTTTTGACACATTATATAAATAGTAGATTTTTTTTTAATTTGATAACAAGTATCTAAATCATGGTAAACTCTTCCAGATCTCAGTTCTTGTTTTCTATACTATTACTATAGCCTATATTTGTCTTTCCATTCATTCACTTACCTTCTGTCGGGCGATACAGTCCGGTGGCTTGTACCTTCCTCCTTCCTTGAAAGGAGAACTGATATTCTTTCTCACCTCATCCAAAGTCTGTTTATAATCAAAATCCACATTGAGAGGACCCTTAAGACCTGGAGGGGTGTCAGGACAGGGTCCTAAAGACTTGCTCGTATTAGGTGGCATCCGTGTCTTCTCTTGTCTGGCATTTGTGGCATTAGTCCATTTCCAAATCAGTCCCACACGTCTCATCGAAGAAAGGCGGATGTTTCCATTTGCTGCATGATACACAGTTAAAAGAGTTACAGATCTGTATTTACTGAAGTGCAGAAACAAAAGAAAACCCGCCACACCGAGCAAAGTAAAAAGGGACAGGGTGTAAAAGAGTTTTTTCATCATCTTTGCTTCCCCTGAAGTTGAGTATTGTATACACAACAACTCTCATACAGCTCTGATATTGTAGCCGCATTAAAATCATGTCGCAAAAGCCATCAGATAGGATTACATTTTTTATATCAGCTTCCTTATCGAAACCAGTTGATCAAGTTAGGCCTCACACCTCTTGACACAGAATCTATTTACTGATTAAATTAAAAGTGTGGATTTTTTTAATTAATAATATTTAGATTACAGTGGTGGAAAAGAATACTCTTGCACAGCTTTTTCCATGTTGCCACTCTGCATCTTAAGGGTGGTGCTCCACTTTGCCTTTGTTGGCGACGTCGATGTACGATTCAGCGCTCAATGCGACGTCTACGTATATGTCCAGGTTTCAACAGGCTGCTGCAGCTCAGACAGATGAACAAAGAGCTGAACTTTGAACTTCAATGACTGATAACTCAATACATTTTGACAGGCAATGGCCAATTTCTCTCTTTAATAGTAATATAAAGTAATATAAAGTAAGTTATAAGGTAAAGTAATAAAAAAAACATTGTTCACACCCACAGCCACTCACAGAGTGCACACAGGGTCAGTTGAATCCAGTTTCAGTTTTCTTATGGCCCAATTTTGACTTGTCACAGCAGGAAACACAGGTTGACTGTGTACAGAAATGCGGTTCAGTTCCAGTAAGTGTCCCGTGACGGTGACAGTGAACCAGCAATAGCAGGACTGTCCCTGAGTGGAATGCAGTTATCATTAATACACCTGTGAGTTTCCTAATATGACATGTCAAAATATCTGCTGTGCAACAAGTCCATGACAGTTATTAATTTTGTTCTAATCATTTTTGTAAAGATGAATGTAAACTTGTAACTAAAGCTGTCAGATAACTGTAGTGAAGTATATTATTATTATTGTTCATTAATATTATAGAAAGTGACATGAAAGGAAAAAAAATCAAGTCTCAAGTACATCTACTTACAATTACATAAGTAAATGTACTTACATTCCACCAGTGATTCCAATCACTTGTTCATACAGACACTGATTACTACATATGTTTCTTTTTTGTCATTTGTTCCCAACTATACAATAAATAAAATTGAGATAACCCAAAACCCGAATGAGGAAAATAAGTGAAAAGTGAGATATCTGTTTTTTTCAATTGAACCCCTGTGGCCAAATTATAACACAGATAGTTAGTGGTAGTGTCTTTAATGTGAATTCCTGCATATGATTCATTATTATCATTACTGAGCTGAAAAATCTGACGACCGTGACAGAGAGGAGGATGCTGTCCAGGCTCCCCTCACTCTCTCTATGACCACAGACTAACTCTGTGTGTGTGTGTGTGTGTGTGTGTGTGTGTGTGTGTGTGTATGTGTGTATATGTGTGTAATTTATAGATATATATATTATATATAACATATATATACACCACACACCACACACACACACACACCACACCACAAACACCATATATATATATATAATATATATATATATATATATATATATATATATAATATATATATATATATATATATAATATATATATATATAGGAGATTTTGTAATAAAAATAATTTCCCTGATTCTGATGTTATATCATGAAAGTATGGCATTTACACAGAACAAAAAAACAACTTTTGTTTTTGCTCTAATTTTTCATGAGATGAACTCAAAGATCTAAAACATTTTCTATATACACATATATAACCATTAACCATTTCTCTCAAATATTGTTCACAAATCTGTGTAAATCTGTGATAGTGAGCACTTCTCTTTTGCCGAGATAACACTTAACACCTAACTCAACACAGTTTTGTTGAGTTAGGTCTGACAGCTGTTTTTAACTAATTTTTGGGTGCGGAATCTAAAACTGATCTCAGTTTTTCTCTATCACATCAAGTTTTTGAACTATAGGATCCCTGTTTTCCTAAAAAATCTGAAAAATACTGTACTTGTGCTTGTTTTCACTTAAACCAAAGTAACAGTCTGTGCAGTGATCTTTTTGGGGATACCAAATGCAACCTTTGACGTGTTCCTTTGGTCCACATCCGTAAAATCTCGACACACTGCTTGCACACTTTGTGAGGGGCCCATGGCTTGTTGTCTTGATCACCGAGTTTTACTTTAAAATATGCAAAATATGCTTGTTTGACAAATGCACTGATGTTTGCTTTCCTCTGACTTGGAATGGTGAAACTAGCACAAATACAGCAAAAGGAGTCAGGGCTGTTTAGGCGTTTACGACGAGAAGTAGCAGGAGCAGACATGATCTGGAACAAAGGAAATTTATACCTATGGAAATAAGATGGAGATGGAATAGTTACAAGCTTTGAAAACTACAAAAACAGCATCAAACCAAATAGAACTTACAACGGTATGCCCATGGTGACGAAGTGAAGAGAACAGCAGCACAGATCCTCTTCATTCTACTATGCCAGCTTTCTGTGTGCAGATATTGATAGTACTGACCTATTGGGAGCTGCACACACCTCTCACCACACTGTCTCAATTGTGACTGCACAAACAAGTTGCCACGTAGCTGTAGATTACATTACATTACATTACATTACATTGCATTTAGCAGACGCTTTTATCCAAAGCGACTTACAGAGGAGGACATAAGCTGAGAAAGGTGTAAAGGAGCACAGAGTAGTTGTTAGTTTTGTTAGTTTTGTTAGGCAGGGAGGCATTCTTGAAACAGAAAGGTTTTTACAAGTTTTTTAAAGGTAGAAAGTGATGTTGCTGTTCTAGTAGCCGTTGGTAGGTCATTCCACCATTTGGGGACAACCACAGAGAAGAGTTTAGAGTGACCTTGCTTTGCGAGAGGCGAGGGTACAACTAGACGGTTTGTATGAGCGGAGCGTAACGCACTGGTCGGGACGTGAGCCTTTAGTAAGACAAGATGAGTCCAATCGTGATCAGCTGGCAAGTCTTACTACAGCTCATCAGTGGAACTTTGCTGATCTGGAGGGTCAGCTGTGGACAAAAAAAACATGACGTGCTAGAAAAAAACTGACTGCAATTTTGGAATCAGCATGCCAATTTTAGTTTTAATCAGCATAAAATCTTAACTCAACTGAATTTTTTTTTCAAATTTTTCCCCAGTGTATTCCATCCCACCTCACAGGTGTGACATATCAAGATGCTGATTAGACAGCATGATTATTGCCCAGGTGTGCCTTAGGCTGGCCACAATAAAAGGCCACTCCAAAATGTTCAGTTTTATCACACAGAACAATGCCACAGATGTGAGTTTTGACTTAACGTGCAATTGGCATGCTGACAGCAGGAATGTCCACCAGAGCTGTTGCCCGTGAACTGAATGTTTATTTCTCTACTATAAGCCGTCTCCAAAGGCGTTTCAGAGAATTTGGCAGTACATCCAACCGGCCTCACAACCGCAGACCACGTGTAACCACACCAGCCCAGGACCTCCACATCCAGCATGTTCACCTCCAAGATCGTCCGAGACCAGCCACTCGGACAGCTGCTGCAACAATCGGTTTACATAACCAAAGAATTTTTGCACAAACTGTCAGAAACCGTCTCAGGGAAGCTCGTCATCCTCATCGGGGTCTCAACCTGGTGGTAACCAAGGGTAACCAATTTGAGTGGGCAAATGCTCACAATGGTGTCTGGCACGTTGGAGAGGTGTTCTCTTCACGGATGAATCCCGGTTTTCTCTGTTCAGGGCAGACGGCGTGTGTGGCATCGTGTGGGTGAGCGGTTTTCTGATGTCAGTGTTGTGGCATATGTTACGGACGACGAGCACAGGTGCATTTTATTGATGGCATTGTGAATGCACAGAGATACCGTGACGAGATCCTGAGGCCCATTGTTGTGCCATTCATCCACGACCATCACCTCATGTTGCAGCATGATAATGCACGGCCCCATGTTGCAAGGATCTGTACACAATTCCTGGAAGCTGAAAACATCCTAGTTCTTGCATGGCCAGCATACTCACCGGACATGTCACCCACTGAGCATGTTTGGGATGCTCTGGATCGACGTATACGATGGCGTGATCCAGTTTCTGCCAATATCCAGCATCAACATCACACAGCCATTGAAGAGGAGTGGACCAACATTCCACAGGCCACAATCAACAACCTGATCTGAACCTGAACTCTATGCGAAGGAGATGTGTTGGACTGCGTGAGGCAAATGGTGGTCACACCAGATACTGACTGGACGTTTCAGAGTGACCTTTTATTGTGGTCAGCCTAAGGCACACCTGTGCAATATTCATGCTCTAATCAGCATCTTGATAAGCCACACCTGTGAGGTGGGATGGATTATCTCGGCAAAGGAGAAGTGCTCACTATCAGATTTACACAGATTTGTGAACAATATTTGAGAGAGATTTTGTGTATATAGAAAATGTTTTAGATCTTTGAGTTCATCTCATGAAAAATGAGAGCAAAAACAAAAGTCTTTATATTTTTGTTCAGTGTAATTAGAAGCATGCAATGGTATTTTCTTCACCCTGAACAACTTATTGAAACAAAAGCTAACAACAGTGGTGTGTATAGCACAACAAAAACTGTCTCAATAACTCGTCATGTATCCATGACCATCGATTACAGCTCGACTAGACGTCTCATGCTGTTCACAAGTCGACTTATTGCAACCTGCTGATGACACTCTGTGACACTCAGTGGTAACTTCCCTCTGAGTATATCCTGTTTGAAGCCTCGCACTGGCCAGGTACTGTTGATGGATTGTTAGGTGTCGCCTTGATGAAGACGACATGGTGAAGAGGACTGTTTAAATACAAACTGTCACTGAAGCAGAACATTCAGTGGTCCATTCATGGATCAGACACTTGTTGTGATTTGTAATCACCTTCTTATAGAACGGCATGTTATGCAATAAGTAACATTGAACAGTTGGACAAAAGTTTACACAAGGTCAAATTAAGTTCACCTGTAAAGATTTCAGGTGCACACTGAAATTTCATCTGTAAGCTGAATATCCTGAACTTTTTGTGAGTAGTGTATATGAACTCCTTCAACACTGTTGGAAAATCTTCCCAGGTGATGACCTCACGAAGCAGACTGAGAGAATACCTAGAGTGTGTAAAGCTGTCTACTTTGAAGGATCTAAAATATAAAACAGATTTTACTTTTTTTACACATAATTCCATATGTGTTATTTCATAGTTGTGATGTCTTTAGTGTGAATCTACAATGTAGAAAATAATACAAATACACAAAAAAAAACAACATTTGTTTTGACTGGTACTATACCCCCTAAAACAGGGGTCCCCAAACTTTTTTCGGTGCGGGCCACATCAACTTGCCTTTCTGTGAAAGGCCGGAGCCGTGAGCCACCTTTGCCCCTGAGCCTTTCCAAGCTGACCCAGAGCCAGTCGCGGAGGAAATGCGCCCGGCGGAGGCCAGCCAGCGCCGGGGAGAGGTCCCACGAGGGGATCCTCCCGCACCGTGTGGCCGTCCCTGACCCGCCGAGTAAATGAGTAAAGACTGCGCGGAAGTTGAACACGAGCAAAGTCCCGTCGAAATATACCATTGTGTGATGGGATGAAAATTAGCTAGTACTGTAAATAGTTCGTAAATAAGGTAGATTTTAATTAGAATGCCAAGCTTAATCATTCAGTGTGGATATTTTATAATAGGAAAATGCAATTTTGAAAAATAGGCCATCTTTAGAGAGATTGTTTGGGATCGTTAAGTGGGCCACTCCAATTGTTTAGGCGGGCCGGATATGGCCCACGGGCCGTAGTTTGGAGACCCCTGGTCTAAAAGATCAAGAAATCTCTCCCCCTGTGAAGCTTTGGTGAGCCAGGACTCCTAGGTTGAGAGCCAGCATACACTCTGATGATGGCCAGGTTTAAGAGACAAAAGCACACTGCACAACTTAAGTTCCATCTGTAGCTACTAAACTTGCCACATTACGTCATGCTCCAGAAGTGAATATTGGCATTGCATGTAAATTCTGTACAGCCAAATCCTCCAAATTATCCCCTATTTCTGGGTTGCCATGGCTGCTACAGTTTTTCTTCCCTCTGTACTGTTCCTGTATATTCCTTCAGTTCAGATTTCTCTCAGCTCTCATTTCTTTGGTTTCTCCCTGTCCAGCACCACTCCTGCTAGAACAAACAGCATCGCCCACAGCTATTAGTCTAACCTGATGCACGCTGATAACAACTCATACACCAACACAGGCTTATGTCTCTCGCATGCCAGATTCAGCCTGTGGCTTCTGTGTGCTGTGGGCAAGATATTAATCTCAGTTTCAAAAGACTGACCCGGTGCTGTGAATTACAAACATGATTTCTTTTCGTTGTTTCTGCATTTCAGAACAAACATTATGTCTTGTACCTGCAGATGAAAGATGTAAAATACAGTTTTATGTGAAGAAAACGTGCATTTGGTTTGAAATTGTGTTTCCCCACCATGTCACATCTCCTTAACAACAGATTTTTGTGTACTGTATTTTATCTAGGATGGAAACTGTTACTCATACAGCAACATGCAGCAAAGGGACAACTCCCACACATGTGGTAGAACCAAATGCTTATATCCAAATTGTGGAAAGTAACTTTAAAGTACATTTACTCAATATATTATATGTCACTTTATATCGCTCGCTGTGAGGGAATTTGTCTCTTCTTGTATGCCACATATGGGGTTGCACGGGGTCAACATATGTCCTGATATATAGAGCGTAGAGATATAGAGCAGCTGTATGTTTGTGTTTAGGAAAGCAGTCTGATCATTACTATGGTAACCGAGCTCAGATGATAGGACTGTCTCACCGCAGATAGGTAAATCAAATAGATACTAAAATGTGACCAATTGGCAAATACCTTACATTGCAGATGCATTATCACCATTTATGGACAGAGTAGTTGTGTCACTGTGCAGAGGACATATAGACAAGTCAGAGAGGACAGCTTCTTCAGAACTGAGGCATTCTCTTTGATCAAGCTCCAATGAACATTCTCCGCAACTAATCATGATTCAAAATCTCAAGCTAATAGCTCGCGTCTATTGTCAAAATTATCAAACAGCCTTTACTTCTGATGTGTGACTCATTTTTGACCACGTGAAGTGTACCTTAAAGGTCCAGTGTGTCAGACTGTTTAGGGCCTCTATTTACAGAATTTGGCAGAAATGTAATATAATACCCACAACTATATTTTTATTGGTGTACAGTTGTCCCTCGCTATAGCGAGGTTCACTTTTCACTTTTTTTGGGTGTAATTTTTCATGCTTTTTTTTACAGCGTACTGTACAGTATGAACGCGCATTGTGTTCGGCACCGTCAGAAGAACTGTGAAATATGCATGAGTTACTGGTAATAATTTCTTATGTGTCAAACCTCGTAGATTGATCATTAAAATTAAATTTGTTAAAAATGTTTGGCCTTGAAAACAGGTTTTGATCTTTGGTTTCATTTACTAATACAGTATTGTACTTATTTTATTAAATCTGCAAAAGTTTGAACTTTGAGTGTTTAAATAAGAGAGAAATGTGAGAAAATGTTAATGCCTGTCTGAGAAAAGTGTATAAAAGTGTGTGGTTAGGAGTTTTACGGCCTTAAAACATGTATAATAATTGTAAAACTTACTTCGCGGATTTCGTTTATTGTGGGTTATTTTTAGAACGTATCCCCCGCGATAAACGAGGGACCACTGTATAATCAAATAAAAATGAATTAAAAAATAAAATAAGACTTACATAAAGTTACATACAGAAATGTGTTTGAACAGTTGGTGGTAATAAGTATAAGAAGTGATTCAGTTGGTCTCAGTTGGTCCAAAATATGGAAGGTGGACTGGTCACCTCCCTTGAGCAAGACACCGAACACCTCCAACTGCTCTCAGGGCGCCGCTCTGTGTGGCTGCCCATCACTCCACCATCTCTCTCCACATTTGCACGTCTATGAGCCCTTTGTATGTGTGTGTGTGTGTGTGTGTGTGTGTGTGTGTGTGTGTGTGGTTGTAATTCGGGTAAAAATGCATGGAAAAAACTTGAAAAAAAAGGATTTTCCCTCAAGGGATTGATAAAGTAACTATTCTATTTTACTCTATTTTGTTATTTCTGACTTGTCTGATATACTTTTATTGCACTGTGTAAGTTCCATAGACATCCTCAAATCACTTCAAAATAATATGCCAATTCACAGCAGGAAACAGATTTTGTGTTTGTGTTGAGTGTGATTGAGTCCCACACTCACCGTCCCTCTCCCTGAAATGTTCACTAAAGCACCAAATGTAAATTGATCTGCTGCTGAAAGTAGAGTCCAGAAATTGAATTTGCTCCTAGTTGAGTAAGGTGAACTTTAGGTTATGGAAGGTCAGTGTGTGTGAGGCAGTAATCACTCTTTAAGCACTGACGTGCTCTGCCACTTAACACGTCACTGCTGCTGTAACTTTGCCAGTGTTGACAAGTTTCTTTGTGCTGCAGCACTGAACAATAGAGGAATGAGCATTACTGTGATTAAAGACTGTTTTTAATACCACAGGACGTATGAGCACTTTCAGGAGTATATGCTCCACAGAGAGGGTGAGGAGGAGGGCCCATCAACTTTTTGAAATGAGGGGGGAGCTCACAGACGATCAAAGGTGGTTATGAGGGTATCATGATTATCCTGTTACGTACAAGCTGTCATTTCTACTTCATCATATTCTTTCATAAACATCACTGGAGTTAATGGAGCCCATCTGGGGCTTCACAAGACGACAAGATGATTTATAAATTATTATTTTCAAATGAAAAAAAAATGGCATTTGGATTTGTTAAAGAAGCAGTGGTACAATGTGTCAATGTGCAACATAAAATCAGTCAGATTTAGTGTGGCTGTGAAGTGAAGCCAACCCAAAACAGTACAGTTCCTCAAACGTCCACTTGAGGCTGGCTCCAGAAGTGAGTCAGTCTCCATAAGTCCCCATGTTTCACAGCAGAAATAAACATGTTTACAGCCTGGTACAAAAACAGTTTTGGTCTCTGTAGCTAATTTCCCCGTTCATGACAACTGTACTGAGGGTGAATTTATATACAGCTCACCTGTTCAGATTATATTAAGGCTTAAAGTTATGCAGGATTAAGAGTGTGGCTGCTTTGAGTGTAATCACAGGTGGCTTGGTTGAGCATCGCACCCAGGCTTCATTGAGACCACCTCAGCTCCACCTTTATCCCTTTTTGGATTAGCTGGTAGGCAGCATTGGCTGGACTGCCAAGATGACAATGAGCAGAGCTGCCACACCGAGCTTCACAAAGGCTTTTCAGAACAAAATACAAAAAAGTCCTGTCAAGAACCAGAAGTTTGTCCATTCTGGGCCACTGTAGATACATGGTGATTAAACATGGTGGACCTGCAGTGTCTGTAAGTAATAGTCTACAGGTACTAGTCTAAGGTCACAAAAATATAATGATTCTTTTCAGGTGATCATACACAAATGAAAAATGTGCTATAAGTAAGTTCTACAATGGCCCTGATGAAGACGAGCAGTTACAGATGATGGATGCATAAATATTCTATTACCATATTACATATTATATATGACACACTGGACTTTTAAGATGGATTGCATATAAGACTACAGGTAACACAGTGTTACCTCACAGCAAAAGGTTCTGTGTTTGAACTGCCAGCTGGCTGGGACTTTTCTTGTTCTCCCTGTGTCTGTGCTGTGTTCTCTCTGAGTGCTCAGGGCCTCCCACAGTCCACAGACATTAGATGTTTTTCACAGCATCCATTTTGACGTGAAATACTAAGGTAAAGGTGTTACCCATGATACTAAGATTCAGTCCTGCGATGAACTGGCAACCGTCTCCCACCCAGTGTCAGCTGGGAGTTTGACCCTGTAAAGCACGCCTGGGCCAAGAGCATACAGTTTGACCAATCAACTCTGTGAAGACTGAGATCAGTTGATTAAATGAGTCAAGTCTGGTGTGTTGCTGCTTGGTTGGAAAGGCCCTTTGTGGAACAGATTGCCCAGGCCCGCTGTAAAGGATACACAGTTATGGAAAATGAATGAAAATGAAGGATGAATGAGCACTGTCTGTACTGCAGCTGTGGTGTAAAGTGTGTTTGGTATGTTACAATTATACACAACAAAAATGAATTAAATGTGTATAGACTTTTATTTTTATAAGTAAAAGATCTTTGAAGAGAGCCGTTAAAATCACTAAATAACAACATGACACAGGTGTGTCTTGGACTGGTCAAATAAATGGTCACTCTAAAATGTGCAGTTTTATGTTGAAAAAGATTTTTATTAGGTACTGAACTGTGGCTGTTTTACATAGAGCTAGTGATACCTTTTTATTTCCAGCAGGGCTGGTCATAACCTGGGGGTCATATCCTGATTATGGTTTGGAAAAAATTACAGTTTTGGTTAATAATTAAATAAACACAATGTGCTTCCTCATTAAATGTACCATTTAGAATTTGGCTTTTTTTTTTCCTGGTATCTCAGCTGATCACGCTTTGTGTTTTATTTGGACTCTGCAGCTGAGACACCATGTGTGTTTCTGTTTAACCTGACTTAAGTCTGGTCCTCTGATCAGAACTGAACATGGGTTTGACAACTGCTCTGCTTCAATATGAAAAGCTGAACATGTGAATTTATAACGATAGGATCACACAGGAATAGATTCTGTTATCAAGTTTTGTTAACGTGATTGGATGTGCATGCAAAGACTGCAAGACTACATAGAGCTGTTCCACTGTCAGGGCTCCAATTACAGGAAAAACATGAAGTGATTCCTGCTGTCAGTCCCATGCAAAGCACTGGTCTTTGTCACATGTCATGGACAAGTTCTGGCAGTGTTCAAGACTTCTGTCTTCATGTATAATTTATAGGTGGACCTGTAATAAAAGCTTTTAGTTAACCCCATTCTATAGTTAGTTCCACTGTATGTTCCACTGTATCTCAAGTCATGTACAGATCAGTTCAGCTTTATTATCAGCTTATCACATATTTGCTGTGTAAAAATACATTTAGATTTCGCCCAAATAATCCAGATCACACCAGATGCTTAATTGTGATAAGACCTAAACCACCAAAGTCAAAGCCAGTTATCACTGTTGGTTAAGGGAGGTGAACCCTGTCCAAACACACTATGACCTGTTGTTGTCACATTTCAGGCTGACTCAGAAAATATTGTGCAACATTTTTCAGAGCCACCCTGGAAGACACTGAGGTTATGTTCTTTCTTTTTCCTCAATGCCCTGCTGCTGCTACCAGAAATAGTGGCCAGTAAAAGGCAAAATAAAATATGAAAAAGAACATTTTAAACATAAACACTTTAGTTTTTGCTCCATGACAGGTGTTGGCATATCACACGTGTCACTAGGTCACTATAAAAAGCTCACTCTAAAATGTGCAGTTTTTATTTAGCACTGTGCTCATTTATTTATTCATTCATTTTATGGCAGTGGCATCCAGCTGCTCTTTCCTCAGGATTTCACACTTCTCCTGAGTCAGTGGGTTAGTTAAATTTGAATTGTTTCAACAAAACAAAATGCGGCTTGGGCTGCATTTAACACATATGTTTGCTGTCCTCTTACAACCTGAACAAAATGTACATTTTGGAATGTCACCAACTAGTTGGTTGTCCCTGCTCTTCAGTGAATTAAGCAATGAATGTGAAAGCAAAAAGTTGTTGTGCAATGTTGTCAAACTGGGCTTCCTTTGATTACATTGGTTGGGTCAAATTTGATTTGGGCAGGTTTTGATGATAATTTGTTTCCTCTTCTCCTCTGAGTAGTATGACTGGGGCTGACAGGGCACTGATTTCAAAAGGCTCAGCTCAACACGAATGACCAATGTCATTTGAGTTCATCACAACTAAGTAACTATTTTTCTTATTTCCTTTAATATGTAATATTAAAGGAAATAAGTATATAATAAATAAGATATATAATTATATAATACATAAGAAATATAATACTAAATATATATCTTACTTCCTTTAATATGTATAATAGCTCTGTGATAACAGGCTGGTAAACATTATGTATGAGGTGTCAAACAGTGATGATGAAGTTTTGAATATTTTGCTTACCTACTGTCCTCTGGAGTGCTTCTGAATATTATACTACACTGATACTTTGGCTTAAATAAGAATAAAATATGTTAAACTCACCTTTGAGCAACAATGCTGAAGCATTAATGATAGCAGATAAATATCATAGAAATATTTTAAATATTATAGTGGCATTACTATTACATAAAGGAGTCTATGTATATTAAGTTCCTGTTCCTGTGGAACCAGCTCCCAGTTCTGGTTCTGGAGGCAGACCCCCTCTTGCCATTTAAGAGTAGGCTTATGACGTTCCTTTTTTACAGAACTTATAGTTAGAGCTGCTCAGGTGAGTCCTGAACCATCCCTTAGTTATGCTGCTATAGCCTAGACCACTGACAGCATAAAGGATGGCGTATGAGTGACGTTTGAAGCTCAGGATCTCTGATTGACGCCTGAGTGCTCAAACAAGCCACCTGTGAGGGCATCCATCACTCAAAGCAGCCATACTCTTAATTCGGTAAAACTTTAATATAATCTGAAGAGGTGAGTTCTATAAAAACTCACCCTCAGTACAGTTGTCATGAATGGGCAAATTAACTATAGAGACCAAAACTGTTTTTTGTACCAGGCTGTAAACATGTTTAACATGGTTTCTTGTTCTGTACCCAGCCTCAAGTGGCCATTTTTGGCACCGCATTAATTTAATTTTTTTCCATCTCCATCTGAACACATTAATATCTCATTGATGTATGCTACTGCCTTCACTTCTTCCTCCAGAGTTTCTCTGCTTTCTCGTCTCACAGAGATTGTGGTTGTACCTGCTGCTGTGGTCCCACTTGACATCAACTACAAATACTATTTTCCTTATTATCATTATTATTAGTCATATCTCCATTAAAATGTATAGTTATAATCATTACTTTTCTGACTACTGTGCACATGTGCTTCTATTGTATGTCTCCCTCTCTGAGGGCAGATGTCTGTCGAGCATGATCTGATTCTACTCGAGGTTTCAGTATCTCAAGGGAAGTTTTCCCTCATTGCCGTCATCAAGTCCATACTCATGGTTCGGAGACACTAAACCTACCGGCATCCATACACCACCTTTTTAGTGCGGTTACCACCATCTTTAAATCAGCGTCACTGGGAAACATGCATATATACCTAAAATTAACAATTTACTTGTTATTTTCAAACAGTATTTTTATGTTTGATGCATCATAATGAGCTAATACTGTGGGTGTGTTTTCCAGAACCTCCTAAGAGAACAATTACTGATTAGAGCTGCTGCGTAGATGGCAGCTACACCCATTGCCGCACAGCGCACAGCAGACCCACTACACCAGCTACATAATCTAATTTTGGGTGGACGGTAAAACAATACTAATGGATCTGTAATGAAGCCAGGTGAATTTAAGTAATCGCTGCTTTGAGTCACTCTTGAGTCTTGCTTTTGTTGAAGATGACTGCTGGCGATAAGAAGACAAAACACAAAAGTGTTAATCACTCAGAGATCTGAACACACCTTGAACAGATTTAGGCTTTTATCGCTGCAGTCAAAATATGATAAAACAAAGCAAATAAAAACACTCAGGAGAGTATTTAGTGAATGTATCTAAAGCCTGAGATTGTATCAACACACAATAACTGGTAATAATGGTGATCTATTGTTCCAACAGGTCTAAATCAGATTTGGTTGTTGTGGGTGTTTCCTGCTTAAACCTTTAATAATGTCAAAAGTGTATCCTGAAGCTCTGAGCATGAAACAACGTAACCTTTGCTTTCTTTCTCAATGCTCATTGCCACAGGCAGAAACTAAAAGAACATATCTAATACAGGATATAAGTTTGTTTTTTAAGCTGCAATTCACAGTCTTTATTTAGTGGGAAAAGAAAGTTCATGGGGGGAAATGATAACCCATGTCTAACCATGTGATTGTCTTCCTTCAACTTTCTCCAGTTTTTCCACTGACTCCCAGTTTGACCTCTTCTCTTTATGCTGGGACTCCAGTCTACCAGCAGAGATCTTGAGGTGTTAAATAGTTTTTGATTGGTGCTGATTCCTTGAAACATGAAGACTCTGGTTAGAGCTTCTGATTGTCCGACCATGTTCTAGGATGATTCTGATGGTCTCTGTTGAGTTAGGTCTTTAAGCTGTTGGTCCTGAGTGACCCCCAGGCCTGCTGCACCTCCCTCAGGGTTCCTTGTGGTTCCTTTAGCCTCCAAAAGTAGAGCAGAGCTTTCACTTATCAAGCTCCTCTTCTGTGTAGGCAGACAACCTCTATAATTTTAAGAGTAGGCTTAAGACTTTCCTTTTTGATAGAGCTTATGGTTAGGGCTGGCTCTGGTCACCCCTTGGTTATGCTGCTGTAGGACTAGACTGCCGGGGGGACTTCCCATGATGCACTGAGCTCTTCTTATACCCCCTCTCTCTCCATCGGACATATTCATGTCGCATTAATAGCCCATACCTTCTCTTATTTAAACAAAACAAAAACAAAGTTCTCTCTTAATCCTTGTGCTCCCCTCAGTACATTTTGTGTACTTTTTAATTTAAAAAACTCAGAAATTTTGCCTGTGTTAATGGTACAAAACATAATGAGACAAAACTTTCCAAGGTTTTGGGTTTTTTATCCAATTTTAAAGTTCCAACATTGGATTTAATAATTGGGCCAGGTATAACAGAGTCCCATACACACTACTGTACTTGTTAAACAAAAAACAAAACAAAAGGGGCGGTCGGTAGTGTAGTGGGTTAAGCGGCCGCCCCGTGTGTGGAGGCTATAGTCCTTGCTGCAGCTGGCCCCGGTTCGAATCCCGCATCGGACGGCTAATTTACTGCGTGTCACTCCCCCTCTCTCTGCTTCCTGTCTATCTTCAGCTGTACTATCATTAAAGGCATAAAAGGCCAAAAAAATAATCTTAAAAAAACAAACAAAAGAGAATTCAATCGAAATCAAAAGGTCAAAGGTCAATGAAGCACTCAATTACCAAAGGTAGTCTGTGTGTGTTGGTATGTATATCCCTGTCTCTCTCCCTCTCTTTCTTATGGCCAGGGCATAAAGGGTAAATATTTAAGAAATACATGTAAATTTGATAGTTATGATTACGACTGAAGTTGGTCAAAACATTTAATGCAGTGAAAGTGAAAAAAAACATTCACATATAATATTTTTTATAGCACTTTTTAGAAAAAAAAAGTTGCACCAAGGGGTAATCTGTGGCTTTTTTGTTAATAAACTGACACTACTCAAAAAAAATTAATGCATTCAAATCAATATTGTTGTCAGTTATTGGATATGTAATAATCCCCCCTGAAAAAAATCATATTTTGTGTTTTTTTATCATGTGGGTTCATATTCCCAAAATGGCATTAAAGGGTTAAATTATTTAAGAAATACATGAATACATTTGATAGTTATGATTAGGACTGAAGTTGGTCAAAAGATTAAATGCAGTAAAAGTGAAAAAAAAATATTCACACATAATATATTTTTTAGAAAAAAACATTTTTTGTATCGAACGGTCGCTCGCACAAACCTTTTTGAGGGGTTAAAAGTGCAATTTCACTTCCATTATTTATGAAGTAAAAATAAGTAAACTGTTCAGTGTTATTCTTTGTAATTTACAGTGGCATATTTTCTACAATTGTTGTACCAGTACTTTATTTACCAATACATGTGGGTACAAGAGATGTGAAGGAATAAAGCAGTAACAATGTGGGAACAAAAAAAACTTTTTTTATTTTTGTTATTATCTGAATAAGCTGAGAGTCTTCCATGGAGCTGTTGTGAAGTATTTCTGCTTCACTGTTATCAACCTGTATGACCATGTGCCATAGTTTGTTTCCATTACAGGTGTGAGGTGAACCCATGCTCTGTAACCTCTCCCTTCATATCAGTTGTGAAGGAGACAAGGAAACAATTGGGACCTGCACTCATAAATCACTATGTGAACCTATGAAAATGCCACTCCCTCACCTGCCACATTAAGACCTTGCCCCCTGGTATAAAAAGCTGGGTCTCCCTCCCACCTTGCTCAGAGTTCCAGCAGAGAAGCAAATGGCTAACAAGTGGCTGCTATGTGTGGCCCTGTCAGCCATCGTCGCTGCTTGGCACAGCGGTACATCCATTATACTCCATTAGACAGCCTGATAAATTTGTTAATAGCTCACATGTTTACCCTTTTTTATTGTGTTTGAATGTTTTTTTTTAGTTTTATTACTTTACAAATAACTCTCACTTCTTTCAACAGAGGCGAAGTCTGCTGTGAACACGTTCTCCATGTCCCAGATTCCAGAAAAAATAACCGGTGAGCTTGTTGGTTATTGGTAACAACTGTAAACTGTCTCTGTAACTGTCATGTAAGTTAAGACCGGTGTATAATATGGTTGCTGACCTTGTCCTGCAGGTGTGAGTCCCATCCACAATGGCCAGGTTTGCAGTACATGGGGCAACTTCCACTTCAAGACCTTTGATGGGGATGTTTTCCAGTTGCACTCCACCTGCAACTACGTTCTGACGTCTTTTTGCAAGGGCATGTACAGTGACTTCAACATCCAGATCAGAAGAGATGAGGCTGACGGCCATCCCACCATCAAAACCATCATTATGAAGCTGGAGGGTTCAGTGGTGGAGCTCTCCAAAGGCTCAGTGGTCATTGATGGCAAATTGTGAGTATACTCTAAAAACCCTTTCCACTGTTAACTTACTGCTAACTTATTGCTTCAGACTGGTTTATACATACATGTCATATTTAATCTCATTCCTTCACTGTAAAATATTTGGCTCTTGGAACAAAACTTTGAAAAACATATAGCAGCCAAAATAATGTGACTTCTTTCTGTTCTTTCTGTTTTTTCTTTTTGCAGAGCGATCCTACCTGTCAGTCAGTCAGGAGTGTTCATCGAGAAAACGCCCACCTACATCAAAATCAAAGCAAAGTTGGGATTGCTTGCTATCTGGAATGAGGAGGACTCTTTTCTGGTAGGAATATGACTGCACAAAGAAGCCTGCTATGTGCATTACTGTTTAAAAATACTGTCGAAGCTTTAGATTAAAGTATAACTATATCTATGCATATAAAATATATGCATAGATATAGTTGTGGTAGTGGTAGTTAAAAGACTTTATTTAGATTAGAGAGATGGCTGATGGTTTTGTCCCCACAGGTGGAGCTAGACCTGAAATACAAGAACCAAACCTGTGGTCTTTGCGGAGACTTTAATGGGGTCCAGCTCTACAATGAGTTCTACAGCCACGGTATGCTTTGAGCCACTTCAAGTCAAGTCACTCAGCGAAGGCTTGGCCGCAGAACTGAGCTCTTTTTCCTTTATTGGTGTTTTCCAAACAGGTGCGACACTATCCACTATGGATTTTGCTAACTTCTGGAAAATGGATGGTCCAGTTGAAAGCTGCTCTGACTACACACCGGAATCAACACAAAGCTGCAACGACATGGTGAGGATTCACTACTGATATGAAAGTTATAGTGCTATATCATTATACTGTACTATTGTAGTCAAGTAAATGAGTAAATACTCAAGTAAAAGTATTGTTACTTAAAGTGTAAAATATGTTAGAGTATGAGTCAAAAGTTGGTCAGTTACTCTGTGTACTATCTACTTTTACTCTACGTACCTCTACTCTTTAAACAGGCAATTGTTAAACTGATATTCCAAATGCACGAATATGGAAGTTTTCAGATGATACCACACTGTTCATGTATTCATCAGTATTGCACTGATATATTGGTGGAGTGGTGGGAATATTTTTTGGTCATCCAGCAAAATCTTAACTTTGAATTCTCAGTAGGACTCAGAGTGTAAAACTGAACAAATAAATTGCTCACAGTGCGACTACTTGTTTGTGATGTTTAAGAAAATCTTCTGATAGCAGTGAATCAAAGCAGATTTCTTCATAAAACATTTGCATTTGCACATTTGAAGTGCTTGAGGTAATTTTATATTGTTTGGATCCATGTTTATGATCCATGTCTTCTTCTTTCTTGCTTTGGTTTGTGCATTGTGAGATGGTACAAAAGTATTCAGGTATTGATTTTAAGGCTTTAGACTGAGAGAATATCAGTCTGTATCATGATGTTGTACTACATGCTGCACCACATTAGTGTTTTTTGCTGCATGAATAGTTTATATGATCATATTTTACACTAATTTTTAGAACATTTGCATGACAACAGATGGCAAACTTGAACACCAACATGTCCAGCAGAATGTTTCCATGTTTAATATAGATCACAGAATGTGATTTCATGGTGGTTAAGATGGTGTTGGATGATTGTTGTGTTTGAATTGGCAAAATGAAAAATGAAACATCACAATGACAAAATTACATTAATTAAATTTGAAACTAATATTTGATATACTCCTTATACTGAAATATTAGGACCTTAAACCTCAACCGCAGTGACCTCTACAGGAGTTTAGGTGATTTCAGGACACAGCAGGTGGATTCAGAAGCAATGTGGTTTAAGTGATCATGTGACAGAACCAGACAATACAGGTTTAAACCTAAACCCGTCCTAAACCTTAAACCACAGCTAAGCTATGGTGACAGAGCAACACTCAAAGCTTAGTGCACCAAGCTAAGCAACAACATTACCAGTTAATCAGTTTTCAACAGTGGTGAGAGAAGTACCAGTGCAAGAAGCTTCATTGAACTGAAAATAGCGATAACCACACTGTGAAAATATTTCACTACAAATAAAAATCCTGTATTCAGTCGAGTGTAAGAACTATGAGCAAAATATACTTGAAGAATGAAGAGTAAAGGTTTCTGTCACTGTTACTTTACTATCATATCTATTATTATATGTTTTTAGATTGATATTACTGCTGCATTAATGTGTATGTTGCATGTTACTGTTGTAGATTTTTCAGGTGGAGTTCATTTTAACTATTATATACTGTTGGGAACTTCACATTCTCCTGTGAGAACCACGTGTCTGTAAAAAGTCTACTTTTCAGCAATTCGGAAAAAAAACAGCCCTGTCAGGCATTTTCCAGCAAAGAGATTTTAAATGGTTAAATAATTTAATTTAGCTAAACAAGTAGGAAAATCAAAACCACCAAATTTGGAGATACCAGTGAAAACCATGTATCTCCAAATTTGGTGGTTTTGATTTTTGACAGGAAGGGTATGAAAGAGTGACTAAAGCTGTCACACAACATTTGCCTCTGAGATGTGGTGGAGTTAGTGGAAGTATAAAGTTGGGCGTACAGTACTTGATGAAATACTCAAGCAGTACTTGTCAGTACTGGTCAGCAGAACTTCAGAATTTCCACAAGTGGTTATCCCTGGATATGTGTGGCTTTACAGTGTTGCCTGCCTAATCATGCTCCTCTTTCTCTATTCTCTCTCGTCTGTCCGTCCTGTAGAAACCTCTGTGTGAGCAGATCCTCACAGGGCCTGCTTTCAACACCTGCCACAATCTGCTGGACATTGCCTCTTTCACTTCCGCCTGTGTTGCAGACCTCTGTCACTGTGGCAATGGCAAAAATGAAAACGCAGACCCCTCTTGCCTGTGCAACACTGTGTCCGAGTTCTCTAGACAGTGTGTGCATGCTGGTGGCAAGCCCCACAACTGGAGAACCAAAGACCTCTGCTGTGAGTACACTTATTAGACACTGCTGATGAAATATCATGGGTATGAAGAAATCCAAAAAATGAGGTCAAATTTTATTAATGTAACAATGTCGTCAAGTGCTTGGTCATTGGTGGAAATTATTGGATCTGGAAATTGACATGTGATAATGTCTCTCTGTTTTGACTAGGTGTAAATCCTCTGAATGTGGATATAAATGAAACTAAATTGAATTGAATATACAGTACAGTACAGAGTGTGTATGGAAAGCTACTGTATGTTGCAGCGTCATGCAAACTTGCAAAATTTCAAATAAAATTTGGGAGTTAAACAGTTAATTCACCTTACGCATTTAATTAAAGAGACAATTAACCTTGACTTTTATCTGCAATTGAACAGTTTATGGCAACTGACCAACTTCAGAGCCATTTACGTTGGGATTGATGGCCAAGCGAGGGCACAAAACATTTCAAGGCTGAAAGAGTTAGAAGCAAACAAACTGACTCTGCTACTGGCACACTGGAAAGCACAGCATCATTAGATTCACTTACACAGGCCAATCCCTCATTAACCAAACACTGTGATCAGAGTGAGTCAGCGGGTTTATATGCATAATATGAGATCAACTGCACCTCTTCTCAAAGTACTGTGGTCAGTGGGGACACTTGTGAAGCGTGGGCAGGCTCTTCAAGGCCCAGAGACTGAATACAATAGTAATGTCTGCAGAAATGAATGTTATCAGAGAGGTTACATAAGTCAAGTGGTGAAAAAACTACTGATGTATTCACAGGGAAGTCATGTCCTTACAAAATGGAGTACAAAGAGTGTGGGAGTCCCTGTGCTAACACCTGCTCCAACCCAGAGGCCAGCCACACCTGTGACAGTCACTGCATCGATGGATGCTTCTGCCCCGCAGGTACAGCAGAGTGACACACACACACACACACACACACACACACACACACACATGCATACAATGTGTTTCAGTACAGTAATACTTTGATCATTTTCAGGCATGGTGCTGGATGATTTAAACAACAGTGGCTGTGTCCCACTGAGCAAATGCTCCTGCACATACAACAGTAAGATCTATGGACCTGGAGAGTCCTACACCAGTAACTGCAAAAAATGGTAAGATGCACACAGTATGTCAGGGTGTTTGCATGTCACAGCAACACTCTACATAACACATCACGTGTTTGTTTGAAAAGAGCGGGTATTGCTGTTAAGATTAAATTGTGTGTGCTGACAGTGTGTGTGAGAGTGGCCAGTGGGAGTGTACGGAGGAGGACTGTCCAGGAACCTGCTCTGTGGAGGGAGGGTCTCACATAAACACCTTCGATGAGAAAGTCTACACCTTCCATGGGGACTGCACCTACGTTCTGGCTAAGGTAACGCACATCATCATCAATGCTGTTATACCACACACACACACACACACACACACACACACACACACACACACACACACACACACACACACACACTGCTAAACCACCTCATACCAGTAGAGATATGTACATATGTCATGTCTGTAGCGTCTCATATTATAAATGACTTCATTTAAATATTAAAAATCCATCCATCCAGTGTTTTGTTTCATTAATCATTTAAAAGAATTATACCACAACTTTGTTTTTATCATGGGTTAGTTAACACACAATGTTGATCTCTCATAGTTTACTAAAAAATTTTTATTGCAGCAGTGGTTTAATAGTTTTCTTTTCGGATGTTTAGGACTGCGGTGGAGACCGGTTTGTGGTACAGGGAGAACTGGTGCAGTGTGGACTGACTGAGAGTGAAACCTGCCTCAAGTCGATCACTTTGGGTTTGTCTGGAGGGGCTAATGTGAGTGTGATATGTACACATTAACACCCACTAGTACTATGTTAGAAAAAAATCTCACTACCTCAGATCTATACAGAGTTCATCCATCACAGCAAATATCATGAGCACTTTGATTATTTATCAGAGTTGAATCCATCAGAGTTTTGTTTCTTGTTTTTTTTTTCTCATAACATCATCATTGAACACATCTTGTCTCCTTTCATATAAAGGTGATCACCATCCATCCCAATGGCAAGGTTTTTGTGAATGGCATCTACGCTCAGTTACCATTCTCTGCTGGTAAGAGACTTTTCACCTCTGACTTTCTCTGTATGACGTGTAGAAAAAGACCCACAGTGCACGCTACAGTACATTTTCCTGTGTAATGTGCATAACAAATAGTTTCGTTGAATGACACTTCTTTCTCAGGTATTATAGTATAACTATTATATCTAGCATAGGATCGTTAGCAACATCTGCTGGTCAGCTGGAGATAACATAATGTTTGGAGATCAGTGTGTTAGTGTGAGGTGTGACACTTTAAAATTGCATTGCTGGCGACATCTTGTGTCCATTTGAGGTCACAGGCTGAACAGCAGAGTTCAGAGTCGCTAGGACTTCTCTCAGCCCTCAATCAAAAATTAAATGAGTTTACATACAAACACTGACAATTTGCACTGAAATGTGCAGCACGATCTGACTTCATGAGCTCCTAGAAGCAAGTTCCAATAAACATCCAGTAGTTCTTTACTGCAAATCCAGTGTAATTTCATTTGTCTCTGGTCCTAATATGATGATAGCATGTTTCAGTTGTTTCCCTGACTAGTCAGATGGGCACACAAATAGTATTTGATTCTGCCTCCTCCTATCCATCATTTAAACAACTCCCTCCCTTAACCTTTCTTAGCTGGACTCACCGCGTTCAGAGGATCCTCTTTTTACCTGCTAGTCCAGACGTCTGTCGGTGTTCTGTTGGAGGCACAGCTCCAACCAATCATGCAGCTCTACATCACAGTGAACACTGACTACAAGACCAAGACCTGTGGTATGTACTCTGAACTGATGTGCATGAAAACATTCCACTCAAATACTGTGGAGTTACTGATCCCTGCTGGTGGTTGCAATCAGTGAATTTGTGAATAGAAACAGAAAAAATAGGAAGAATATCAACATACATAAGCAACTGTGGCAGCACGCAGGCATACCATGCACACTTGTTTAAATTAAGAAAGTCAATATTAATCATAAGCAACACGTAAAATAGTATCAAAAGTGTCCCAAGTATTTCCATGAAGCCAGTTTACATGTTAAAATTCCATGTATATCTATTTTTAAGTTTGTGTCGAGGGAGATACTGAATGATGATGTTTAAACAAAAGTTTTAATTAACGGTAGTTTTATGTTTTTTAATGAATGAATGAATTTGTCTGTATGCGTTGTACTCTAATGAATAATAGCAACTCCTGATGTATACATTTTAGTGAAAGTTTCGATCCTAGCATATAAAGTAAATATAATAATAATGATTATATATTTATATTTATTTATATAGCACCTTGAGTTTACAAAGTGCTTTGACAGACAGACACAAACAGGATACGATTTTTTTTTAAACAATACATAAAAATTAGAAAAAATCATAATGATAAATGATATAAAGCAACAATAAAATATAGAATGATAAAAATAAGTAAAAAAAATAATATATATATACACACTGCGAATGACCCATACACATTCACACACCACATTTTAATAAATAAAAAAAAGAAATAAGAAAAGAAAATTAGAATTAAAAAGTTTTTAAGCATTAATTTAATTACTTTTAGAGCTGATATAGTGGCACGATGTTGATCATCTCCCCCATGGAACCAGTCTAGACTGCTGTGCAAAGCGTTCTGTTGTCCGTTTTAGTACGATGATGATACGTACTGAACATTATAAAAATAATCAATGCGGTAATGACTCTCCTGCCCAGTGGGGACAAACAGAAATATTGTCACTGACATGATGTCCGTCTGCAGGTCTGTGCGGGAACTTCAACAATAACCAAGCTGATGACTTTCTCAAGCTCAGCGGTGTTCCAGATGCCACAGCAGCTGGTTTTGTCAACAGCTGGAAGACACACGCTAGTTGCCCCAATGTTAAGACCAACTTTGAGAACCCTTGCAGTCTTAGTCTGGATAATGGTAGGTCTGATTCATTTAGATTTCCTGTCATCACTGTGAGTTCTTCAGAATGACTGATGTTGGTTGTTGTGTGTCAATGACAGAGAGGTACGCCAAGCACTGGTGCTCCATGGTGAGTGACCCTAAGGGAGTGTTCGCCCCCTGTCACTTAGAAATCAGTCCTGACTCCTACAAAGAGGTAAGTCTCACAGCTACAGCTTTTACAGGCTTCTGTGGGCTGTACCTGTCTCCAGACCTCACATGTTTTATTTTATCTCATCACAGAACTGCATGTATGACAGCTGTAACTGTGAGAAAAGTGAGGACTGCATGTGTGCTGCAGTCTCCTCCTACGTCCATGCCTGTGCAGCTGCAGGGATCCAGGTCAGTGACTGGAGGAAGACAATCTGTGGTGAGTAGTGAGGAACTACGTTAGGCATGTGTCTCTGTCCAAATCATATAAAAAAAAACACTTATTTTTCCAATGGACCTGTGTCCTCACATATATCAAATGTCAGTTTGATCAAGCATTAAATAAACTTTGTGTTAAACCACACCAGTCCTGTTTTTCCAGGACTTCCTATCACTCATGTGTCAAACAGAGCTTTTAAAAGTGTATTATTGATCTACAATCCTTTCTAGCTTTGACAGAGAGAACAGCTTCTACTGTTAAACCACTTCATATGAGATCAAACTATGTATACCAAAGACCTAAAGACATAATTCTACAATTACTAGAAGACAATTAGTATGCTAGAATGGATCACAAGTTGGAGAAAACTCACAGATAAAAAGGCAAGCTAAGTTATAGATTGCCAATACTCCAGGGGCTCGTCCTGACCAGATTCTAATTAGCATCTAGCACCTAGGTAACACACATAAGGTTACATTGAAATTATGGGAAATTTTGAGCTTTGAAATGAATCTAGCAGTCGTGATTTAAATTGAATGGTAAGGATGGATCTGATCTGAAAAATCTTCATATGATATGACTGCTTGCCATTGATTCTGGTGGTCTGACCTCCTCAGGTAAATATGCCAGCTCCTGCCCCAGCAGCATGGTCTATTCCTACAACATCACGTCCAGCAGTCGCACCTGTCGCTGCATCGACTTCACTGAGCTCAGCTGTCACCTCTCCTTCCTGCCCATCGACGGCTGCATCTGTGCAGAGGGAACCTATCTGGATGAATCTAGGAACTGTGTCCCACCTGAGTCTTGTCCCTGCTATGACAAAGGCTCTGTGGTGCCTCCTGGACAGGTCGTCAACAAGGACGGAGTCATGTGGTATGAAAATCATTTTTGAATCATTCAAAATTCACTTTTGTAGAACAAGTGAATATTTGTTCTTGGATCTATTTGTGATCTACCATAAGTATTATTGTTATCTTTCAGCAGTGTGCTGTATGTATATTAATGTGTATTTTTTTTATATTTCTCCACCAGCACCTGTAAGAAGGGCAAGTTCAGCTGCATTGGAGAGTTTATTGCACTGCCATGTAAGTGTCATAATACAGAATCACCTGATAAGCAGCAGCTTTAAAAAGGGTTTCTTGGACAGTAGTTGGCTCCCCACATAGATAAAATAGATGACTACATTATTTTTTATTAGCTTTATATTTCAAAATACTATCAGGGATGTTCATTTTGCTTCTCTAAGAGCAAGTGTTGAAAAGGAAACCGATCTACTGTATGTCTGTTCAAACCTCTAAAGCTCACTTGTTAAATCTATAAAAAAAAACACACTACAGTTTTATCTATTCATCAAACCTGTTGCACCTAGCCGTTTTTTTGTTGCTGTTTTTGTTTTGTTTTTAGTCAAGAAAGTACTATCAAGAAATAGTCCCAACACATAACTACCTCTAAAACCCTGTTTCTGTTTGAGTTCAGGTTAAACACACAGACAAAGAAAAGATACATGGAAATATTATAAAAAAGTATCAATAATAGAGTTCAGGTGAAATTCAACATACAAACATTTCAAGCACAGAACTCCATCATCTCCCGTTACCTCTTCTATCTATACTGGAAGTATTTTCTGAGCTGATGGTTACAGGAGCAACTACTTTGTTGTAACCTACAGTGGTCAATGTCCTCTTAAAAGACAGTATTGTGCAGTAGAACATAAAATCAAGATGAAAATCAGTTTAAACCAACATGCTCCTTGGCTGACCTCCTTGATGAGAAGAATTCTTACCAACAGTAGTCAGAATGCTCTTTATACTAATACTCAGCTTCTGCCAGGGGGGGATGTTTACCACAGTTTACAGTAAACTGCTTAGGATATACCTCTGCTATCTCTGAATAGAAAGCAAAGAGTGTGCCATTCATCTCAGATAAAATTCCACATTTAAATAGAAGAATGTTTGTTGTGTTACTTTCATTCTCAAGCTGAAAAAGTTTTAGTAATATAAAGAAATCTGTGCTCTCAGCTCTGTTAAATAAGGAATAAAACTAATGCTAATGCTAATGCCAGCTGGTGCTGCATTAAATCAAGACAACAGCGATGCAAAACTAGATTTACTTTAGAAATGCATTAAACTAATTGTCTGATGTCTTTTCCCAGCCGCCTGTGCTCCCCCCATGGTTTTTTTCAACTGCTCTGCTCACAGTCCAGGTGCAAAAGGAACCGAGTGTGAGAAGAGCTGCAACACACTAGACATGGCCTGTGTGAGTCACCATTTCCTCAACATAAGGAAAATATTCATGCAAATACTCAAATTTTTGAACAATCTGACATCTGGAGTGAAATTACAACTTTTTCTCTGTAAATTTGATCTTTTCTACAGATGAGCATGGGATGTGTCTCTGGCTGTATGTGTCCATCTGGGATGGTATCTGATGGTAAAGGAGGCTGCATCAACCCGGAGGCCTGTTCTTGCGTTCACAACGGCATCTCCTACCAGCCTGGAGAGACCACCAAGGTGGACTGCAACACCTGGTAGGTGAATTACAAGTGGAATCAAATGATGTAAAGCTACCAAACAAAAAAGACATCTGAACAGAACCTAATCTGTATCTATTTACAGCACTTGTAAAGACAGGAAGTGGCAGTGCACTACCGACCCGTGTGATGGAACCTGCTCTGTCTATGGGGATGGACACTACATGACTTTTGATCAGAAGCGTTTCACGTTTGATGGCAACTGTGAATATATTCTCACTCAGGTATGAATGCACACAAAATCAGTTGGGGAACAGGGTGATGGAACTGATGTGCATTTTTTAGACACAAGTTTTTGGAAACGTTATCACCACCATCACCACATGCTTTGTGAAACAGGAATGAGACATCCCAGACAATCATTAGACCAACAAAAGCTAAATCCAACTCTAATGCTGTGTGACAAAAGGCTTTGGTATGGTGCAAAAATCAAGCAGAGAGAATAACATTGGTGTGCTTCTGTGTGTCCTTCCTCAGGACTATTGTGGCAGCGCTCAGAGTAATGGGACCTTCAGAGTGATCACTGAGAATGTTCCATGTGGAACCACAGGAACCACCTGCTCCAAGACCATCAAGATCTTCCTAGGGGTAGGTAGTCAATATAAAACAACTGAAATGTCTGATTCAACGTAGACTGCTTGCTGAAATTTCTGATAGATACAAACATGTGAACTTGTTTGGTTTATCTAGAAGTCAAAAGCAACTGGACAAGTTCTCACTTTGCAGATCACAGAAAATCATTAAATTAAAAAAACGCTAATATGCAGATAAAAATCACTTTATTTTTTAAGGGTGGTGTCGATGGAATGGAAATGTAGGAGCTCCTTTTAACTGCAAAAATGTTCGTTGAGGTGATGTTTTCTGAGCTGTTAAATGAAATTAGCGGTATATGTATGTAAAACTGACCGTCATTTTTCTGATCTTTCATTTAGAGTGCAGAACTGATCCTAACAGAGGGAAACTACCAGCTGCTTTCAAGTGGAAATGAAGAAACAGTCCCATTCCGTTACAGTACGATGGGCATCTACCTGGTAATAGAAGCCAACAATGGACTAATTTTCATGTGGGACAAGAAGACCAGTTTGTTCATCAAGCTCAGCCCAAAATATAAGGTAACCCTGTAATATATGAATGAAGGTTTTGGTTTTAATGTGACTACAACTGATTTATTAGGAAAACAAATGACACACTTTGTTTTGATATGTAAGTTGAACAATTACTTCTCACATCACAAGTCATTTTTTAAGTTTAAGTGTGTTGAGGATTTTTTCAAACCTGTAATTTTTACCTTTATTCTTTTATTTGTTTAACTGTAGTTTAAAGTAACTTAGTTTGAGCAATTCATAGCTTTTATCATTTTTCAGAGAAATGTGTTTTATTAAAAGTAAATATTTTTTATATGAATCTTCCCTTACAGTTGACTGCCTGCATTAAACATCAACAGTTAAAAAGTAACTAATACGCTAACTAATAAAACTGACTAGTATTTTAGAAGAATCGGTCATTTTACTTGTTGTGTAATATTTGAGTAATACAACACTATTTGTACTCAAGTACAGATTTCCAGTACTCCTTCCAGCACTGCTAAAGGTCTTTACTTTTTCAGGGTCGTGTGTGTGGGCTGTGTGGCAACTATGACGGCAATGCAAATAATGACTTCACCACAAGGTGCCATGCTGTGGTGGTCAACTCACTGGTGTTTGGGAACAGCTGGAAGGACTCGCCAAGCTGTCCTGATGCTCAGGGTATCACCAGCCCCTGCACAGCCAACCCATACCGACAGTCCTGGGCCCAGAAACAGTGCAGCATTATACAGAGTGATGTCTTCTCTGCCTGCCACTCCACTGTAGGTTGTTTTAGAACACAGATTGAGAATGAAATATGTCACGAGATATCAATATCTTTCAATACAATGTAATATCTCAATATTTTGGTGAACTCCTAAATGTATTTACTACTTAGAGATAAGAAATTCCAATTTTTTTGGCAGTATCAGATCCTTTCCCCCCTTTCAGAAAATGGAAAAAAAATATTATATTCTTAGTTATTAACTAAATTTGATCCAATTTGTAAAGTAAGTAATAAGTGTAGCTGTTAGATAATTTTAGTACAGTACAAAGTACAATATACCAGAAGCAGCATACAACATTTTGTGTTATGGAGTTGCTCTGTTCAACTCATTTGCGTCACTTGTTTTCAGGTTGATCCCACTCCATACTATGAAGCATGTGTGTTTGACTCGTGTGCTTGTGACACCGGTGGAGATTGCGAATGTTTCTGCACTGCCGTGGCTGCTTATGCTGAATCCTGTAATCAAGCTGGCATCTGTATACGATGGAGAACCCCTAAGATCTGCCGTGAGTAACCAGGATAAAACATTCCCCATCACAATTTGTCATTAATAGTTATTTTTCTGCCAAAATTTTGTTGATGGCAATTCATTGGAGATCTTGATCCTGTATTTATCCAATCTCTGGAAGCTACAGTTAGGAATGACCTTCAGAACCAAATTAGTTGCCTTAAGAAGCATGTGCATCAAAAGTAGGGTGACACAATAAAATTTAATCTGAAATGAGCTTTTAATTTTAGGCATGGGTGGCCTATAGGTTAGAGAAGTTGGCTTTTGGCCAGTCACCACAGGGCGCTCTCTATGGGTCGAAATATGTGCCACCAGAAACTGAATTTGAGTCATTTATATTTGAATTTGAATTTCTTAACTTGAATAATTGCATTTAAAAACTGAATTTGAATCACATAATTTAAATTTGTATTGTTCAATTTGAATGATTGCATTGAAAAACTGAATCTGAATTGTAATTTGAAATTGAATTTATTAGTTTGTCCGGGTAGTTAGGGTTAGGGTTCTGCATTCATTTGCGAGGTTTTCTTAATTAACCTTTCAATCGCTGCCTCTGTGTGGCGCAGCTGCCACTGACCTGCCACGGTTGGTCACTGCTGCTTTGATCATCTGTTTTTAAGAAAGTACTTAACTCCCAACTGTTCTTAGTGGTCATTGCTCAAGGCTATGGTTTAAGCTGAGCTTCAGTGTCGTGTGTGTAACTGTGTGATGATCTGGATGTTTTCTAAAAAAAAAAAGCACTGTTATCAGCAAAATAAAATTGCAGCCTGGACTTGTAAATTTGAATTTTAACATTTCTTATGAAAAATGTAATGGAAAGAAATGAAAATAGCTCCACTATTTTCCATAGTACCACATCTAATCATTCTGGTATCATTTCCAGCTATCTTCTGTGATTACTACAATCCCCCTGGTGAATGTGAATGGCACTACATGCCATGTGGCTCTCCTTGTATGAAAACGTGCCGGAACCCCTCAGGCATCTGCTCTACACATATACCTCCCCTAGAAGGTAAAAGATAAATGTTTAGAATTTGATCTGGCCAACTTATCAAATAAAATTCAACATTCGAGACTGAACACATGGTCTTTTCGCTATCTTTTGTAGCTGTGTTTAAAAGAAGTATTGTTTGTTTTTCATTAGGTTGCTATCCAAAATGTCCTCCTGCTCAGCCATACTTTGATGAGGATACAATGACATGTGTTTCAAAAGACCAATGTGGCTGCTATGATAAAGAGGGACAACACTATAATAATGGTGACAAAGTGCCAACAACCGAAAATTGTCATTCTTGGTAGGTTTTGCAAATATTACACGTGCCAACATTCTATAACTGTGGAGTTGAAAACAAATCAAAACTGACAATATATTTCATGTTCTCTCTCAAAGTACATGCAGTTCACTGACCATCCAATGCCATTATGATGCCCAAGGTATGCCAGATGCTAGAGATTGTGGGCTGTAAAATTGAATTGAAATTACAATTAGAAATACATACTTTATTTTAATATGTTAATAATATATCTCCCATCTTTACAGCCTGTACTTGCACATATAATGGGAACAAATATCCCCCTGGCACTACCATCTATAACACAACAGATGGGCATGGTAACTGTATCACAGCCGTGTGTCGGAAGAATGGCACCATTGACAAGGGGTCATACCCATGCCCAGTATCGACACCACCAACACATATGCCAACTTCAACCACTAACACGCCCAGCCAGCCTACAACTATCTTTGTTTTTACATCAACCACACCAGGTAGGAAAAGATATTCATTTTTGAAAATAAAGACGTGTGTATCCCTATTCAGCTGTGTAATGGAAGATTTACTGCATAACCAATACCTGTATTATGTGTCCACAGAGCCAGTCACATGTAATCCTTGTAAATGGTCACAATGGTACGACGCCAGCTTCCCCACTCTGGGAACTCCAGGCGGAGACAATGAAACATATGTAAAGATTAGAGAAGCAGGTCACAAGATATGTGACAAACCAAGCCAAATCCAATGCAGAGCTGAAAAATTCCTAAATGTCAGCATTGACAAAGTTGGACAAGTGGTGGATTGTAACCTGGCTAAGGGACTGACATGCAGAAATGAAGACCAGTCAGGACCACTGCCCTTGTGCTTCAACTACCAAGTCAGAGTACTGTGCTGTGATTATAGTGCATGCCCAACAAAGCCTACTCCTTCTACAGAAGCACCAAGCTCAACGACAAACACCCCGAAAATACCTACAACACATGTTACGTACACATCTCAGCCATCTACAACTACAACAACTACACCTTCTACCACAACTGAAACAACAACTACAACTCAACTGCCTACAACTACTACTACTACTCCAACAACACATGTTACTAAACCTTGTGAGGAAACATGCTACTGGTCACAGTGGATAAGCTCAGACTATCCTGAATATGGTCCTGGAGGGGACAATGAAACTATCAAACACATTATACAGAAAGGATATGACATCTGTCAAAATCCAGTGGCGGTGGAGTGTCAGGCAGTGCACTATCCAGGGATTCCACTAAAACAACTGGGACAAAAAGTAACATGCAATACCAAAGGACTCCTGTGTGAGAACAGCCAACAACATCCTCCGATATGTTTAGATTATCAAATAAAGGTAAAGTGTTGCAAAACAATGCAATGCAGCACTACTACGATTACAACAACTACACCTTCTACCACAACTGAAACAACAACCACACCCCAGCCACCTACAAGTACCACTACTCCAACAACTACACCTTCTACTACAACTGAAACAACAACTGCAACTCACCTACCTACACCTACCTTTCCTACCACTACACCTACTACACCTGAGCAGCCTGTGACAGGAGGTCGACTCACAACCTCTATACCCCATACTCAGCCACTGCATTGCTATTGCTATCATCTAAATAAAAGTTTCACCCCTGGTAAGTTCTATTTCATAAACACTGCTAAATAAATTAATATATTGGTAGCAGAAGTAAAATGAATCTTTAGTGCTCTGAAGTATTCATAATAATTATCCATATTCAAACGTAAAGAGCACATGTTTAGCACATGAAAATGTACAATAGCCATCTAACTTTGCCATTTTACATCTTGCATGGTCTGAATAAGTACATTTATACTGTATTTGCTATATTTAGGGTTTTAGTTTTGTTGTTCTGACCATGCTCAGTGACAATTGTACAACAAAATCAGGGCATGTAGTAAATGCACCCCAGGTTATCCAACCTTGGAAAGAAAATTAATTTTTAATTTAACGAGTTGCTTGGTTACTAATGGGATAAAACCGTATGTATTTTTCTTTCATTAATCTTCCTTTGCTTTATTTTCAGGCTCCATAGTTTACAATGAGACAGATCTTGATGGCCACTGTTTCATAGGGTACTGCAATGAGAGTTGTCATGTAGTACCCCTACACTACCCGTGTGTTACATCTACTCCTCACCCTACCTCTAATACTACCCCTACCACTACTTCTATCACTACCCACAATCCTGGGTGTGTTGATCTAAATCCTCCAAGAAAGGTACATCTTTATTTCTATTCTTTACATGTTTAACTTTGTTTCTATATGCAGTTGTATAGCAATACTGCTCCATTCTTAAAATTCTACCAACCCTTTATTTTTTTAATTCCAATCTATTTATTCTCATAGGATGGTGAAAGTTGGAAGGTAAATAACTGTATTATAGGAACATGTGTTAATGGCAAAGTGACCTATAGCCGAACACCATGTCCAACTAAAAAGCCTTTAGTGTGTGCAAATAACTACCCTGCTGTTGAAGTGCAGGATGACGAATGCTGCTCTCACTATGAATGCCAATGTAAGTCTGACCTACTAAAATAATGATTATTCGTAAAATCCTCAGGTTAAACATGTAAAAGCTTACCTGTATCAATGTTTTGTGTCCTTCTTAAATGTCTTAAAGATTTAAAAATGTTTCTTTTTGTATTGTGTGAAGGTATCTGCTACGGTTGGGGAGACCCCCATTATGTCACCTTCGATGGAACCTACTATGCTTTTCAAGGCAACTGTTCATACTGGCTGGTGAAAGAAATACTGCCCAAATACAACTTTAGTGTTATGATCGATAACTACTACTGTGGTGCATTAGATGGCTTGTCCTGTCCACAGTCCATCACTGTCTTCTACAAAAGTTACAAGATTTTTATTACACAGAAGGAAATCAATGGCATTTTTAAAAACCAGGTAATTAAATTAACTTTTAACAAATTAAATTAACTCATATATTTAACATATACATTTTACTGTTATCTAATATATGTAAAAGTTTCCAAAGAAGGCTTTTCATACCTTAATAAGAAGTTCGTAAAGTGGTATTTCTCATATTTATATAACAATGCTTTCTGTTTCAGATTTATGTCAATAACAAGGCTGTGAGTCTTGCATACCAAACTACTGAATTCTCTGTAACCACCACCGGTATTGATACAGTGCTCGTCATCCCTCAAATCCACGCCAAGGTCACTTTCTCTGGGCTCATATTCAGTATATACCTACCCTATAGTATATTTGGCAACAACACCCAGGGACAGTGTGGTGAGTTCTGCAGTGGAAATTGATATCATATTATTATATGTATAAATTAACAGTTGATAGATGACATGCATATCTACAGAAGTTTAACAGTTTTAACAGTTTATGTATCCAAAACAGAACCTGTTGCACATATTTAACACATTCTGCATTTAGTCTGATTAAATCTTGAAAAATAATTCACTTCAATTCATTCTATTTAATTCTAATGATTAGTCAGGTAAATGCCAGTGCATGTTTGACTTGAGTTGTGTCATGCTTTTACTAATGATGAGGGTCTCTTTAGGTACATGCACCAACAACCGGACAGATGACTGCAGGCTGCCCACTGGTAAAATTGATCCTTCATGTCCTAATATGGCACATGAGTGGCATGCTAATGGCAGTTTGTGTGAACATCCAGTTCAACCCACACCAACTCCTACGCCTACTCCCTGCGATACATCCATCTGTGAAATAATTAAAAGCAGGTACGGTAAAAGGAAAACATGTCTGCACTGCAAGCTCTAACTACAATAATACAGATAACACTCACAGTGTTCCTCAATCAGTTCTTTAAAATCTAGTTAATAGTTGCACATTCAGTGTTAGTGAACAGAAAAACTCTCCTCTTCTTCATGTCCGAATAAAGCCTGTGTCTGACAAAAAGGAATTACTTTATCAGATAAATTATCCCAGCATTGTTATTAAAAAAGACTACATCTCTAAAAAAAAGGCTTTGAAGCACACCTGACAAGAAGCACGTGACTTGTTTATTCACTTAGACTTAGACAGACTTTGTCATTCAACTGCACATTCACAATGTACATTTGCCTTGTTATTGTGTATTGATGCATTCAGTTTGTGTCCAGTGTCCATATTGACTATGAATTCCATCTTCTCCAGTATGTTTGAGGGTTGCCACAAGTACATTGACTACAAACCATTTGTCATGGCATGCGAGTTTGACGTTTGTCACATGCACATTAAAAACATTAGCTGTGTCAGCTTGCAAACCTATGCTGATGCATGTGCTGAGGCCGGAGTGTGTATTGACTGGAGGAGCGCCACCAAAGGACTCTGTGGTATGCAACTAGAATATTAAATTTCATTGTCAAGGCTACATATACTACTTCTTATAATTTCACAACTCACCAACATGATCACTTTATTTCTTAATAGATTTTAACTGTCCAAGTCCCAAAGTGTACCAGGCCTGTGGCCCTATGGTGGAGCCTACCTGTGAATTATGGTACAGAAATTCACAAACACACAGTTGTCACACTCAATTATTTTTTTCATTCGTTTATGCATTGACATGCACAATAACAATAAGTGAACTTCACACAGTATGCTATTGTTTTTGCAGGTACAATAACAAATTCGTGTACACTGTCAATGAATTCAGTGCCATGCTAAAGACGACGCTGGAGGGTTGCCATTGCCCAAATGGCACCATCCTCCTCTCTTCCAACTCAAATGAATGTGTGCCCAACTGTGGTAAGAGCAGAGTTGCATTTAAGAATATCCTGCCTGCACTTTTCAATGGACCTTTGTGATCAAGTCAAAATCACGTTTGTTATTCTATCATCAAAGCACAAAATTTAGGCACTGACTGAATGGGAAACCATAAACCCAGGTTTGCAGCTCATCTAAGACCAACAGAAAGAAGAAGCCTTAGAAAAATGTCATTATTTTATCCAGCGTGTTGTAGAACTGAAATCAACATTTTCTTTGGCCATTAGCCTGTACACATATACAGGTTTCTGCTTCACCTGTTTCAGTTAGTTTACATGTGTAAACAAAACATATTTAGCTTTAGGTGGAGCAGGTCTATCAGTAATTTAGGAAAACAGAGCCTGTTGGTAGACTGCTACCCAATTAAAAGAAGGAACATGCAAACTGACTATCTGCAGCTGAGCAGCAGCTTCTAGCTACTACGCAATACTACAGTACTACAGTACCTTAGCAATATGTTCAGGACTATTAATGGTGAATCAATGTTTAAGAATATGATATAGTAATATAAATGAATCATTTAAAATCATAAAAAAGATTTAGATTTAGATGTGATTTCATGGAGGATACACTTTTTACTAGCCTTAGCCCCCGAGACAGAAAAACCCAAGTCTTGATGAATGGAAATCAATTTATGATTTATATTTTTTCTCCTAATAGAATTGTGTCAACTGCCAAATGGGCAATACAAGAAGGTAAATTTTTTGTATTATAATCCCGGTCTCTTTTTATATAGCTGATAATGCTATGCCTCCTACCATAATTCTGCAATAATTGTTGCATCCTCAGCCCAATGAAAAATGGAACGAAGGCTGCAAGGAGTGTACATGTGAGGACCACACAATGCAGGTCACCTGTCATGAAAGGCCCTGTCCAACATATCCACCCCTTAGCTGTGATCAAGAAGGTCAGGTCAAGGTCAACTGCACTGACACCACTGGCTGCTGTCATCAGGAGAGGTGTGGTAAGTGTGCATCAAGTAGGTAGCAACTCTTTGGGTCAATAAACGCTGTATTTAAAAAGGTACTGAGCTTAGATAGTTAACACATAATTCACACCTGTATTCAGAATGGGGTTTAAGAGGAGACTCACATAGGCACTGAGACTTGTCGGTTTTGACAAACTGGCAGGTGTGCATTAACATCTAGTACCAGATGGTGTGATAGGACACCTGACGCAGGTAAACTACACCAATAAACTCACAAGCACCAGAATTCTAACGTACAGGAACTATGTGCAAATATTGTAACCAAAAAGATAGATCAAAACTCTGATCAGAGAGAGGTTTTGTGCAGGACACCGTGATGAAAACGTGATGAAATCTTTGGTCGTCATCGTAATGGACGACACAGAGGCGACACGTCAAAAATGACCATGGCAAGCTCTTTTCTTGCCTGTTGTGAAAACCACAGACCTGCTTGCATGAATATTCATTCATTTGTGTCTTTGAACAGAGTGTGACGTGAGTCAGTGCACTGGTCGTGTGCCATCCTGTCCGATTGGTTATACTCTGAACATCATTCAGGGAGCCTGCTGTTTCACCTATACCTGCGGTAAAGTTGCTTACGTGTGTGCATGTTGCTGTAAAAAGGTTTCATTTTTGTGATTGTTGCAGCATGTTTAAAATACATTCATAGAGACATTTTTGTTTCCTTCACAGTGAGAAAGGATGTGTGTGTTTTTAACAACAGTGAATATCAGGTGAGATCTCACAACTGACACCCACACGAGAAACCACTTGAGTTACTGGAGGAAATACAATACAAAATAATATACAAAAATGATTTAACACTGTGGCATTGTGTTATTTCTCTAAAATGAAAACCTTATGTCATCATAAAGATTTCACATTGTCACATAACACAATTTATGAGGTTCCCTGAATCTTGGCTGGTAATAATAAGCTTTTTACAGGAAGACAGTTTGGTCACAGCTCATCAGTGCTCAGTTATGTTGCAAATAACAATATATTAAAGATAATTCTGCACTTCATGTCCAACAATTAATCAATTATCAAATTTGACAACCACTTCAACGACATGACACAGTCACAGCATATTAAACGACCATGAGTGTTACGTAAAACACTTGGAGAAGATTGTACGGCTTACAATAACTTACTCACTAATGTTTTGCTTGTCATGTTAATCCATGTTCAGGACTACTGCCCATTTAAAACATGACTGTTCAAACCCTACTGGCTGCTTGGTCTCTCGAGAACAGCTCAGCCAAACAACTTGACACTGTGCTTTCTTGGATCAATGGCAATAGATGAAAAGTTATTGAGATATGCGAAGGACAGACATACAGAATGGTGGCTATTAGGCTGATTGATATTATTCTTTCCATCCCTTTATTTGTTTAGCATGGACTTACACTTTAGTTGCCACTTTGTTAGGTTTATTTTAAAACCCAATGCTGTCCAATACAAAAGTCTAGCTACAAATTCTCATTTTACAAAGCTGACAAAGTTCAGTGACTGTAACTATTTGTTTATCATTGATGCACTGGACTGCGGTACCTCATTTACAAGCAGGAGTAGCTGTGCTGACCTTCTTACCCTATCCATCCAGGTTGGAGACCTTATGCCTGGAAATCCATGTCTCAAGTGCATTTGTACAGACCAGACAGATGCCGGCACCCACACGTACATACCAGTCTGTCAGCAGATACCATGTGACACACACTGCCCTGTGGTAAGACTGCTCTCCTTCTCTTTTCATCTCTCTCTCTCACTTACTTACTTGAGCACATTTATTCATTCAAGCATTCGTGGATTTTATTTTCACATTAAACATGTTTGATTTTAATATTAAAGGTCCGTCATTAGTGTCATTGTAATTTTTCTGGTTGTCATTCATGTCCATAAAAACAAGGACAACAGTGTCAACACTGGATGGAAATCCTCACTTCACCTGATTGGATCTTGTGATGGTTTGAATTATTATTATTTTTTTTTTTACATGCCGAGTCTGTCTTTGTGTTGCTATTCAGGGTTATCAGTACGAGACCAGCACTGACAGCTGCTGTGGGAAGTGTGTCCAAACAGGTTGCATTATCATGCTGCCAGACAGCTCCACACACACATTAAAGGTTGGTATATCTTGTATATCTGAGCTCTGTGTGTGTGTGTGTGTGTGTGTGTGTGTGTGTGTGTGTGTGTGTGTGCGTGTGTGGACATAGAAAGCTAAATGAGGATAAGGTCACTAAAGTCTCTGCCATCTCTGCTGGTTTTGAATATAATGATGATCCGATCACATTGTGTTCATTTGTTTTGTTTTTTAATCAAATTTTTATTTTATTTTCATTTCATGCAGTTGAAAACTGTGGAAGAAAATATTTCTGTTGCTTTTGGTGTTCATCTGGATAAGATGGAAATGTTAGTCATAGATTCTGAAGAGAGAGAAATTTGTCATTTCTTTGCACTTATCCCTAGAAAACAAGCAAGAGACCTTAGTGTGGTCTTTGACTCACACATGCAATTTAAAGCTCATACAGGGTTTGTCACTAAATCAGATTTGTATCATTTTTAAAAATATTGTTAAAGTGTGACCATTTCTCCCTAAGTGACGCAGAAAATGTATGTAAAGACTGACTGAGCTGCTGTAAAACGATTATGTCTACCCAACAAAGTTATAAATCAGCTGCAGCTGATTCAGAACTCTGCAGCCCGAGTGCTCGCCAGAACCAGGAGGCCTTTGTATTTCTTTAGTTTTTATTTCACTATATCAGAGTCTACAATTATTCTGTGTCATTATTAAATATAATACATTACATTACACTCATTACATAAATAAAGTTGAATTGGTCGATTGATCTCCACAGTATAGGATTTAGATTAAGTAGTTTTACATCCTAACGCAGGTTTCAAGTTTTAATTTTGCAGTGAAATGATTATCAACAAAGAGGCAAACATAATTCAGAATTCTCATCTAAACTATTTGTGTTATGTAGACACTGTTGTGGAGAAATTGCTGAAGTCAAAGGTCAATGGTGAGGTCAGGAGGGAAGAAAGTGTTCAGGAACCTCTGATGCTGATGCTGTATTATTTATTGACGCTTGGCCAAGGAGAATTAGAGACACTCTCAAAGTTCATCAGAAGTGAACTCATGCTGGTGGTCAGACTTTAAACCCCCTACAGATACCATAAATACTATACTCCCATTGGAACGTCAAGCTATCTATTATGACTAGGAAGGCAGCAATAGGTCTCTTCGACCCTGGCCACCACAGTGTTGAGGTAGACTGGCACCTACTGTTCCCAACCAAAACCAAACAACTAATACTGCCGAGGACCTCAAGGCCCAGACGTGACCTCGTGTAACCTAAGGATAGAAAATTCCATAACAGACACAAAACCTCTGATATGCCCCTTTAAGTTTCTTCAAGTTGAACTTTTCATGTCACTAGAATCGGCACAAATCTAAAACAGGGGTCTCCAAACTACGACCCGCATCCGGCCCGCCTAAACAATTGGAGTGGCCCACTTAACGATCCCAAACAATCCCTCTAAACATGGCCTATTTTTCAAAATTGCATTTTCCTATTATAAAATATCCACACTTAATGATTAAGCTTGGCATTCTAATTAAAATCTACCTTATTTACAAACTATTTACAGTACTAGCTAATTTTCATCTCCTCACACAATGGTATATTCCGACGTGACTTTGCTCGTGATCAACTTCTGCGTAGTCTGCCCGGGGGATTCAACTCGGCAGGTCAGGGACGGCCGCACGGTGCGGGAGGATCCTCTCATGGGACCTCTCCCCGGAGCTGGCTGGCCTCCGCCGGGCGCATTTCCTCTGTGGTGGTGCACCGCAAACGGCTCTGGGTCGGCTTGGAAAGGCTCGGGGGCGAAGGTGGCTCACGGCTCCGGCCACAAGCTTTACAGCACCCTCCCGCCCGGACCTTGCCACTTCCCGGGGCCGTGGACTTAGTGCTCACTGTGCCCTCTCCGCGTCTGTCGAATCGCAACGTAACGCAACTTTCACTTCCTCCCGCAACAAAATCGCAACAAAAATGTAAAAAGCACCGCAACTTTCACAGCAATTTTTTTGAAATCAGGCATTTTAGGCCGCAACTATTTCAAAAAAGGCCCGTGAAATCCTGGTGGGGCTGATATCATTTCAGTTATAGACTGACCCCGGCCCCCCATCACAGAAAGGCAAGTTGATGTGGCCCGCAACGAAAAAAGTTTGGTGACCCCTAATCTAAAAGAATACATATAATACATATAACTACATATGTTGTTATGGAGATGAGGGTGACTCTGATGCAGCCCTGCCTGCTGTTACAAAATGTGTGTTTTGTTTTTTTAGCCTGGCACCATTTGGACTCCCCCTGGGAAACCCTGCGTGAAGTTTGAATGTGTGAAGATCGCTAATCAGTTCATCACCGTCGAGGCCAAGACCATCTGTCCTTCCTACGAGGCTCAAAACTGCATACCGGTAAACTACACGACACAAACCACAGTCATCATTGTTGCTTCTTATTCTTGGAACATCTGATTCCTTCATATGAAATACAAAACACACTGGTGTGAACACACTGCTACCTACTGTCTAACATGAGACTATACAAAATGAAGCATGACTCGATAGAATACTGATGTGAGACTATGTTTGTCTCCTGCAGGGAACTGAGACCACTACTCCAGATGGATGCTGCCCAGTCTGTACGTATACTGCACCCATGAGCATTTCATGTCTAGATAAACCCTACACTGAAGGCATTTGGTTATTAGGGCCCGAGCACGGCACACTGGGGCGAGGCCCTATTGGATTTCAAATGCTGAACGACGCTTAAAAGTAAATCGCATTTCGCACATGGACGTACGCATATGGCTCGACAGCGCCACCTAGGTGTGTGTTTTTGGAGGGGCCCCTCGCCATGGTTTCATCCACGTGTACAAAATTTGGAGGGAGTATGTGACATGCCGAGACACACAAAAAAGTCTCTCGGTGACCCGGGCTACAGTGAAGCGTGCAGCGTCAAATTTTTGTCAAATTTGGACTTTTGTGTTTTTGGGGTCATTTCCAGGGGTCGCATTTGAACGAACTCCTCCTAGGGATTTTATCCGATGCGTTTGAAACTTGCCGTGTGTGTTCTTCTGGCCTCGACAATGAAAAGTTATCAAAATCACAACTTTTCATCAGAGGGCGTGGCCGTGACGGCGCATCAAAATCAACGCTGCCGATCGTTTCGGAAAAAAATTTGACTCCATTTACTTTTGGGTTGATTTTCAGGCAAAAGTGTTGGGCTATCATATACTTCCTCAGAGCTGTCTGAAACTTCTTGTGGTTATTAAGACCGACATGCGCACATTTCGACATGCGCACATTTTGACGTGTGCACATGTGCGAGGGCCCGACCATCGCTGCTTGCAGCTTTAATTTCTGGTTATTTTATTTAGCAATTTAATCATCTTGCCTGTGTAATTGTATTGATTTAGAGCGTCTAAGTTCTCAAAACTCTCCTCCCAGGTATTCCAAAGGATCAACCATGCAATGTATCCACCTCTGCTGTGTACCTGGAGAGCAAGGGCTGCCAGTCCAAAGAAAAGGTCAATGTCACATCCTGTAGTGGAGCATGTGGCACCTACACCTTGTAAGTCCCAAATCATGTCATTTCTTTATTATGAGTGTTTTGAAAAATACTTCTCATGTTCTTCTTTTATTAAAAGGCACTTGTAGATGATAATATCGGTTTCAAAATAAGAAAAAGTTTCAAAAATCCTACATTTCCTTTGCAAACTGGATTGGACACATGCAAAGACCAAGAGTTTGCCTCCAAGAGAACTTCTAATGAAATCACACACTTGTTCCTTCTGAGCCACAGATAACATCATACAACTGTTTTTACAGGCTCAGTCATACAAACCATTAGTAGCTCTGTGGTCTTAAATTTGAATTTTCTTTAACTGAATTTAATTTTCTTGTTAGCCTTCTCCCTTCTTCACACTCCTTCCTCTCTCTCTCTCTCTCTCTTCTCTCAGCTACTCAACCAAAATGAGATCCTTGCAGCACTCCTGCTCCTGCTGCCAGGAGTTGTTCACATCTGAGCGCCAGGTCCAGCTCTTCTGCCCTGACAACACAGAACTCACCTACACCTACACCCACATCGACGCCTGTGGCTGCCTCAAGACAGAGTGCTCTGCGTTCAGCCACGGTGAAATGGCGTCCACTCCCTCCTCCAGCGTCAGGTCACGTCGACGCAGGAGATAAGGCATAAACCCGGACGTATGCGCTGGCCTCTTATACAATGAGCATGAATTTATAGGAACATGAGTGAACTGTTTTAACTGAATCAGTGTCATCTTCATCTGCATAATTCCTCTATTTATGTCTAATGTATTAGTGTATTAGTTTTAGCTTGATTAGATTGTTATTAATAAAGATCATACTGTAGCTGCAAGCTGAGCATGTCTGTTTTTGTTCAGGTGTCTTAACCCTTATTTACACCAGTGATGCACAGGTTGATCCAAATTGAGCGGGTGCCCACGGTCACGAGTCACCAAACAATATTTTTAATGATATTCGGGTCGCGGTCGGTCGGGTCGTTTGAAATAAAGATGCAGAGTAAAGTTTTGTAATTTATGTAGTAGACAAAATTTTCTGTGAAATACACAGACTTTATTGGCTGAATAACTGGCGTGAAGATGCCACAAGCTCTACAGGAGGTAGAGAAAGTATAGACTACTTTTTAAAATGCGGGTCAGGAAGCGGGTTGGGTACAATATTTCACAATTATTTGCTGCGGTCCGAGTTTGGGAGTGTTAGTTTAAAACGTCAGTCGGTGCAGGTCGATCAAACATGGACCCGTGCATCACGGAACGTCTCAGCAGCGTCACAGCAGCATCTCTCCGCGTTGCAGCCCCATCATTCCATAGCATTTCTATTTTTGACGCGAGCCATTGCTAAACCACGTGAATCTCAACAGAGCAGATTGCACCAGACAGGAAATCCGACACAGAATCAAAGTAATACACTTCCGCCCCCTTTCAAAATAAAACACAACATCAACGTTACGTCATGGCCGGTGGCACCAGGTCAGCAGTCAATCAATCAAAGGGTCTCAACATGGACGATGAGAGAGTAATTGTTAAAGTGGACACACAATAATTTATGACACAACAGATCCTTTTTATAATCTCTTCCACGTCGGAGAAGCAAAGTCAGCTGTTTGTTGTTGTTTCCTTTATACACAGTTTATACACGGAGCTAAACCGTGACGATTACATCCCCAGTGTGAATCTCCAGTTACTGCATGCACACTGTGTGTGTGTGTGTGTGTGTGTGTGTGTGTGTGTGTGTGTGTGTGTGTGTGTGTGTGTGTGTGTGTGTGTGTGTGTGTGTGTCACTCCTTTATCCTTTATTGATATTCAAATTTAAAACCAAATAAAATCAAACCTGTACATCAAATATTAGCTTTAATACACTCAGAGGCTGTTATGACAGTACTCAAATTTCACTGTACTAGATGAGGATTTATTACAGCACATTTTCACACTTAATAATGATAATATACTACTAATAATAGTATAATATAATTATAGTAATAGTCAGACAGGTTGAGATGCAGAGAGATGACAAAGCCGCAGAAGCCAGAATGACAAAGTCAACAGTGCTTTATATATATATTTGAGTTGTCATCTTGGGCTGACACAATCACAACATTTCTTAGGGAGATTAAACTCTACACCTTTATCACAGTTCATATTGTTACATTATCACAGCTCAGTTCTTTTGAATTTAGTTGTAGTCGTGTTGAACTCAAAATAAACGTTGGTTTCCAGATAAGTCAATGTAAAACATAATTCAACATATGTGAAGTTTCCAAACATAAATGAATAATAGATTCACATTCGATAAATATTAAGAGTTACTGTGGAGACTGTGGTTTGTACTGTCGCAATGAATCTCAGCAATATTTGAAAACTGTGAACACAATAGATGTTTTTGAGGACAAAGTGATTCCACCTGTACCGGCCACCTTGTGCTGTTATTCAGTATTACAATACAAGTGTAAAATACAAGTGTGCGTTTGTGTGCGTGCCTCCACCTTAACCTGTAGTAACACTCCACATTCAGCTGTAGTCCATCAATCAGGCAGCTGTGTGAGAAGTCTATCACCTCCATGCATACAGGCTGTGGCCACATCCTGTTCCCAGTTTACTTCCCAACCCTGAGTATTTGCCCAGGATATGTGAGATAAAGGTCTCACAGAAAGAGATGACAGAGCAGCCAAACACTTAACCTGGAAACAGAGTTACACACACAGTAGCACACAAACACTCCCAGTGTGACAGAGTGCCTTTGGGCAAGGTGTTACCACATAGCACAATTCCCCCAGTCAGATCTTTCACAGGCTAATGGGTGGAGAGGACAAGTATTCATAGGAGTCTTGGTAAACAAGGATGTTTACTTAATTTAACATTTATCTAACTAGATACGTCAGTGAAAGCAAATTATCGTAACTTACGTCTCTACACCATAATGATTTAAAGACACGAGCAATTAGACTGCAGAAGTAACACATTAACTCACATTAACTAGAAAGGAGGCAGATAAGGAAGTTTTTCTTTGAGGCCAAGGTGCTGGGATCAATAGAGTTGAGAGATGTTGACGTGCATCTGTAAATCATCCAATTACAAATAAGATATAGTTGTGATGACCTGCTAAAAAAAGCCAAAAGCCAACAAAACAGAATCAGCAGTTTATTGAAAACTGCATTTAAATTTAAACAGGCTTTTAATCAGCAGACCAAAAGTTTAAGAACACAGCCCAAAATAACTCAAAAATAGATCTAAAAGTGTCAAAAATTGACTCAGTAGTACTCAGTAGCCCCACTGTTCTTGTTTATCATTTCAAAAATAATTTAGGCATGCTTGATGTGAGTTTTTCCAGAAGGTTGGTGAGAACATTGCCCCATGTGGTGAAGATGGCTTCAAGAAGGGCATCCATGGTCTGGAACTGATGTCCATTTTTGTAAACTTCCCTTGTCATCCATCACCAAACGTCCTCAGTGGGATTTAGATCAGGGGGACATGCAGAATGATCCAAAAGAGCCAAACCCTAACTCTGGAAGAAGTCCTTTGTCAGGCGGGCGTTGTGAACTGAAGCCTTATCTTGTTGAAAGACCCAGTCATCACTGCACAGACGAGAGTTCTCAGTCAAGAGGGATGGATCCCTGCTGCAACATCTCCACAGAGCCAGCTGCATTTTGACCCCCTGCACAAACTGAAGCTCCATTTTTACATTGAAGGGAAAAGCACCCCAGATCATGATGGAGCCTCCTCCACTGTGCCATGGAGAAAACATCTCCAGTGGGATCTCCTGATTAAATTTTTTTTGTCAGAGAATAAAACTTTCTTCCACCTTCTAATGTCGCATGTTTGCCTCCCACAAATGGGCAAGTTTGTGCCGTGGGAGGAGACGTGACCTTTAAAGACATTTTTTGTTCTTTAAGCCCTTCTGTTGCAGATGGTGTCTTATGGTGATTGGGCTACAGTCAAAAAGTGCAGTACAGTTAGTTTGGGTCAAGAATTGGCCCGTGTCTTCATGGACAGCCCGTCAGATCGTCCAGCTCAGTGCAGGTGACATTTTTTTGGGCCTGTCGCTTGACTTTTTGTCCCGTAACCCTCAGGATCTTTTAAGAAATTTGCGCCCAAGCTCGGCAGGGATGGCACGTTGTGAGAGGCCTTGCTTGTGCAGCTCAACAATCCTGTGACATTCAAAGGCAGAAAACCTTTTTGCCTTTGCCATAAGTGGGTCACGACAGCATAAATGATGACATAAAAGACAGACTTTTGTGCAGATTTTGACTTTTTAAAAGGCTGTGGTCTTCAACTTTTGATCAGCTGATAAACAGCCTGTTTGAGTTTAAATGCAGTTTTCAATAAACTGCTGATTCTGTTTTGTTGTCTCTTGCTCCTGTTTCTTCTTTTTGCATTCTGAAGCTCTACTTACAATCTGGTTCCACCAGCACGAAAAATTAATAATTATTTTATTTAATAATTTTTCTCTTGGTCTTAAGATTTTGATCAGGGGTGTATATAAACAACTATTCACATCTACCTGTATGTCAATGTATATGAGCTACTGTAACAAGAGAATTTCCCTGGTGTGGGCTCATTAAAGGTCCAATGTGTAGAATTTAGTTGCATCTAGTAGACAAATTGCTGCATTGCAACCCTAAACCTTCCTAGTGTAAAGGAGAAACAACACCCCGTCTAGAGTCACTATTTTTGAAACACAGGGTTTCAACATGCCGGCCTTCATGGAAGAGGACCCGCTCCCAAATTTTTAAGAACACAAAAATATTTTTTCAGGAAAAAACATAGTTATGAATATTATATTCCATGTTTGCCTTATTCTGAACATAAAGTCCCTAAATCTTACACGCTGCACCTTTGTGTTGTTGCACCTTATGTTATCTTACATTTTCCAAGAATGAAAATGTTTTGTGACATCTTCGTTCGGTAGTTTGAGTATTACCTGCGTTTTTTCAATCCAGCACTTACAAAAACAGGCTAGATCTGTGTTTCCCCTACCTGTAAATCCGCATTAATCTTCAGGCTTCTGTTTAACTTCTGTCCTGAGTGGATCAAAGTAAGAGACTGCTCCTAGTTAAAACTAGGTCAAGCACGTTTAGTTAATCAGCTATCCTGCTGACCTTCTGGCATCATGAATTTCCAATCACCTGATAAAATGGAAAACATAAGTCATTTAATAAGTAATTTAGTTTTTGCACTTACCAATAAAAGTACATGTTGGATTTTTAGACCTGCAGACGAAATATGATGGTTTCAACAACTCTGACCAGACTGCTGTTTATAAATGAGGAAATCAGAACCAGTGTGTACACAATCTACTTCCCCTGAGTCTTTTTTTTTTTTTTTTTTTTTTTTTTTAAAAATCACAAGACAAAGTGAACTAGTCAGACTATAGACTGCTTTGTTATTAAACAATAAGGCTGGCGCCTTTCCATATTTTCTTATCACCAACAAATCTCATAAAGACCAAGGACCTGTCTGAAATCACAAATATGCAATATTTATCACTATATAATTATATGATATGCAAGTTACCAGAATATCTCTGGGTACTTTAGTCACTATATATTGCCCTCAGGAACTCTTGCCCCAATGAAAATCCCACAGAGCATGGACAGTTGCTCAACATGATCTGACTGACATGCTCCTACATGACTGACAATCCCACAGCAGAATATGTATTTTAAAATTCATGAGTTCATGAGATTTATATACACATACATAAAACTCCATCAAAATATTGGAAATCTGAACATCTTTAGAATGCAACTTTCAGTCCATCACAAATCGAACATGTTGAGCAAGTGTCCATGATTTGTTTGCCAAACATTTTCATCGATATCTTGACTCATCTGGAAAATAGACTAGACTTGCTCCTCTTCCACAGAGTCCGCCAAGATGAACTGTAAGTTTCTACAACATTTTCATGTTACATGTTTCTCCTTCTCCTCCATGATTGGTTGAGTCCTATGAATACAGTCTGTGCAACCTGCAATTGCTCCTCCCGACATTAAATCCTACACACTGGACCTTTAAGTTTAGAGATTTGAATATACTTTGGCATATTGAATATTCACTTTAGAAAAACCTACCTCTTCCTTTACTTATTCATTTATCAAAAACAATACACAATAATTAACATCAAGAATCTTTTGCAAAAAGCAGATGAGTCTGGATGTTTCAACTCTGAATGCTAAAGAGTTACACACCAGAACAAACAAAGTTAATGTGTTTGCTTGTTTAAGGGATCTAGGGTCACATGACGCCACTCGTCAAATCGTGCTCCTCCAAAAAAGTTAAAGTTAGTCTGCTCTGTCATTGCTTGGCCCCTGATTCAAGTGGTGTCACCCCAGGTCAAGATGTAGTAGAGGAAGTATCGTAAGAAACAATACTTGAGGCATTAAACCTCAAGAAACAAAGCATCCTCTAGTCTGTCCAACTGACTGGTTTCAAGAATGACAGAGGAGACCTCCAGATGACCTCACAAACAATAAAAGGATTAATAGGAATAAAATTGATTAAAAATCATCACAAATTGACAAAAATTTCAATCAGACCCGAGTACAACTTTCAGTTCAGTCAGAAATCTTAGTGTACTGACATCACAGTTTCTTTCATGTCATTTGGCAGAACATAAGTCATTATTGACACCACACAAACACTCCAGTCAGTAAAACAGAGCAGAGTTTTTATTAAAGATGCACCACAGGATGTATATCCTGGTATGAGCGAGCTGAGTCATAGTGGCTTATTTACGCACGCCTTTGACATTAACACAAACTCAACAATCCTTCACCTCCTTAGAGCAACACACCTGAACAATGTGCGATATTGTGTTCAATTTCCATTGCTGACTAAGTGATGGGTGCGACTGCTGCATGTTGAGATGTCTTACGCACTTCATTAGATATTCAAAAGCGCAGCATAAATTCTCTTTCAACATGGACAGGCTGAACACAGAAGTTCACTTTCCAATCCACAGTGTCTATAAGCAAACACACAAATCACACAGGTTGTATAATGGCTTCTTTTTTGTACATTAGCAAACTGAACATGGTTTTGGACCCTTTGATGCACCAATAAGAAAAGTCAAAGCACAGAGGCTCTGGCTAACCCTGTGTTATGTGAATATCAATCCAGGAAACAACAGTTTTACTTTTTTTTTTTACAGTAAGAAGGTTGCTGGGGCCTTTCTGTGTGCATGTTCTCCCTCCTACAGTCCAAACACATGCAGGTTAATTGACTCTGAATTGCCCATAGGTGTTAATGTGAATGTCAATGGTTGTTTGTCTCTATGCACCCTGTGATGAACTGGTGATTTGACTGTACCTAGCCTCTCGTCTAATGTCTGCTGGAATTAGACACCAGCAACCTGAGACCCTGATAAGGATATATGGAAAATGGATGTATGTTCTACTAGCCAACTGTAGAATGTTAAAACATAACATACAGGTTCAAGTTAGTCGTACTGGTGCTGGAAAGAAAACTACACTTTAAGAGAACGGCTTCTATCCACAGTCCAACTTAGTTGTGTCCAGACTGCTGGTGCCTGATGGAGCATGGGTAATTCACGGTTCATGCAGCATCCTCAACCAATAAGTGAACCTCAGACAGCAGTAACTAGGAATCAAAGCAAACAAGAAAACTAGTAAACAAATACCAAATGGCATGAAAACACAGTAAAAAGTAAGTGTTAAAATATTATGGATCTAAAATTATTCATATTATATCCAATCCACTTTATTTATATAGCACGATTTTAACAAACACAGGGTTTCCAAAGTGCTGCACAATACGATAGAACACAACACACTAGAAACACAACAAAATCAAGTAGATAACAGAAAGATAGAAAATAAAAAGCACTAGATAAAATAAATGACAAAAATAAAGTAAATAACACTATGCATGTATACACAAAAATTTACCAATCTACATGGTGTTAAAAGCCAAAGAGAAGAGGTGGGTTTTAAAATGAGACAGAGAGAAGGCCTTTCTAATATGCAGCGACAATTCGTTCCACAGTTTCGGAGCTGCAACAGCGAACGCTCGATCCCCTCTGAGCTTAAGCTGTAAGGAGCAGCTGGTCAGCTGACCTGAAAGAACGGCTAGGCGTGTAGGGGTGCAGCAGCTCAGAGAGGTAAGGTGGGGCAAGGCCATTCAAGGCCTTAAAAGCAAATAAGAACTCTAAAATAAAATCCTAAAATGGACAGGCAGCCAGTGGAGTGAAGCTAAAATCAGTGAAAGATGATCAAATTTGTTTGTGCCGGTTAAAAGACGTGCAGCAGCATTTTGTACCAGCTGAGGACGACTAATCGAGGACCCACTAACTCCCAAATAAAGTGCTCAAGGTGCTATCTCTGAAGGACTGGTTTTATTTTTGCCAGCCGTTTTAACTGAAAAAAGCTGGACTTCACCACAGCTTTAATCTGGCTGTCAAATATAAGATCAGCGTCCACTTTTACCCCTAGATTTTTAACAAATGGGACGCGATAATGTGCCAAGGAACCCAGATCAACTAGAGGGGGGGTCCCAGAAGTGCCACCAAAGACTGACTGATCATCTAAACACATTAGCAGCGGTTTAACAGAGTATGAGTCCGACTTTTTGAGAGGGACATAGATCTGGCTGTCATCCGCATAGGAGTGGAAGGATATGCCATGTTTCCTGAGAATGGAGCCAAGTGGGAGTAGGTAAAGGCAAAATAAGAGGGCCAAGCACAGAGCCCTGCGGGACCCCTGCGGGAGAAAGGAGCAGTGGAGGAGGCTTCGTCGAGGCTGACACAGAAAGTCTGATGTCACAGATAGGACCTGAACCATTGCAGTGCCGTGCCACTGATGCCCACCCACTGCTCCAGACGAGCAATCAGGATTTCATGGTCAACTGTATCAAAAGCTGCAGTTAAATCTAAAAGTACAAGGACAACACAGTGACCAGAGTCAATAGCTAGAAAGATATCATTAAAAACTCTAAAAGCACTGGACTGGAAAATCTCAATATATTTGTTCATTTAAAAAGTCCATAAGCTGGAAATAAACTAAGATTTTAGAGAAGAAAGGCAATTTAGAGATAGGCCTGAAATTTGCCAAGACAGTAGGATCAAGCCCTGGTTTTTTAACAGAGGCTACACAACTGCATGTTTAAAATGTACAGGGACCACTCCAGAGGACAGGCTGCTATCAATAACAGTGAGACAAGATGATCCAATGGTGGGAAAAACCTTAAAAAGTCAGGGTGGGACAGCATCATCCGGAGAACCTGAGGGCTTCAAATGACCCACAATCTCCTGCACAAGGGGCAGGGTCACAGGGTCAAACGTGTCCAACACAGTAGAGCAGGGGACAAACACTGAAGGGTCAGAAGCAGGAGGTGAAATACGTGCCTGGTAGAAGTGACTTTATCAATAAAGTGGTACAGAAACACACAACAGGGGAGGCCTCGATTCCAGTCTGTGGTGCATCCAGAGCGGAGTTGATGACTTTAAACAACACACGAGGATTATGACAGTTTAACAGAACAATATCAAAAAAATGTTTACCTCTTTCACAGTGGATTGATAATGACGCCAACAATCCCAAAAGACACTTGCAGTTTGTCCTTCTTCCACTTTCGCCCAACTCTTCGACACTCCTGTCGGGCAGTGCGCGTTGTTTCATTCAGCCAAGGCTCTGATTTTGTTATGGGCTAGGGGGGCTAAGAACCCAGATGTGGACACACAAGGGAAGCAGATGGGTGAAGTTAAAGCAGTGTATTGTTTTTAGGCAGGTTTGGTCGGAGGCCGGACGGGGATGACCCAGGCGGAGTCTCCCCAGGAAGCTTGACACAGAGCTTGGTGGGGCAGGCGAGGGCAACGGGTCAGGAAGTCAAGGGCTGAGCAGCGCAGGCAAAAAACAGATAGTGTCTACAATCTGGCAGTGTGGCGTGGCAGGGCTGAGTATAAGTAGGTTGCCGATGATTGCAGGATTGGGTGCAGCTGGTGGTTCCTGCTCTGCTCCAGCACACCTGAAAACACTCACTCACACACACACACAAGGACTGGGGACAGGACAATTAACCCCTTGAGGTAGGCGTGGCAGAGGCAGATGTAACAGATTTAGCTTTCTGCTGCCTGGTCTTTAATAGAGCCGCAATGTCTATGGCAGTTTGGCAGGTGTCGAGAAACCATGAGTTAAGAACCTTTGTATCCTCATACACAGACTCAGGAATGACGCAGTTCTGGCTGAAAACTGCGGGGAAGTGAGCAACAGTGGAAGAGTTAATAACTCGACATCTGCGAGCAGCAGCACGAGGTTTAACTGTGTGACAGCAGCTTCAAAAAGTACAGGCATATGATCAGAGAAAAAAGCATCACAGACCTCCAGGTTAAGAACAGGCAGACCATAAGATAAGACAAGATCAACGTGTGACCACGTTCATGTGTAGGCCCAAGTACAGGCTGCACCCAAAGGGTTTCCAGGGCAGCACACATGAATATTACAGTCTCCAACAATAAGGACCCGGTCATATTTCGGCATAATATCAGCCAAAAATCTGTTAAAAAGTGTCTGTTATATCTGGGAGGCTGGTAAACCACAGCACACAGGACTGTGTGAGGGTGTCTCAGCTCAAACAGACTGAGAGTTCAAAGCTGGTGAAGAAGGACGGCAGCGATATCTGTTTTCATTTAAAGTCACTCTTAAAAACAGTCGCAATTCCTCCTCCTCAGCCAGATATCCGAGGAGAGTTAAAAAAGCAGTAGTCATCGGGTAAAAGTTCTGTGAAGACACTGGACTCACCAACACTCAGCCAGGTCTCGGAGATAAAAAGGAAATCCAGTTCCTGTGATGTGAAGAAATCCTTGAAGATAAATGATTTATTTGCAAGCGATCTGGCGTTTACCAGGCCAAATCTGGCAGGAGCTGGCGGGTCAGGGTGAACAGCTGCAGGTTGATGGTTTGTGCATCAAGTGTTACAAACAGCAGAAACACACACAACAGTCGGAGCAGCTGACGGCCCGCCACATACACTGGCGTCATCTTGCTCGCTCAAGCCAATAAAATAGCAGTACAGACATCTTCACTAATTTTCTAATTACTGTGAAAGCCGTAGGCCTACATGTGAGATAAGTTAAGTACAAGAATATTTAAATCAAATCAGTTTATCAGTTTAGTTAGCTCTCTACAAGAAGGGCCAGAGTCGTCTCCACCTGCTGAGGAGGCTGAGGTCCTTTGGAGTGTGCAGGGCTCTCCTCAAAACTTTTTATGACTCTGTGGTGGCTTCAGCCATCTTTTATGCTGTGGTCTGCTGGAGAGGGGGCAGCACGGACAGGGACAGGAGCAGACTCAATAGACTTATTAGAAGAGCGAGCTCTGTCCTGGACTGTCCTCTGGACTCCATAGAGGAAGTGGGTGAGAGGAGGATGTTAGCTAAGCTGACATCCATCATGGACAACCCCTCTCACCCCCTACATGACACTGTGGGGTCTCTGAGCAGCTCCTTCAGCAGCAGACCTATACACCCACGGTGTAAGAAGGAGAGGTTCCGCAGGTCCTTCATCCCTGCTGCTGTGAGACTTTACAACACCTGCACCTGATCATGTTGTAATCTCTTGTTCATGTCAACCATTGCTATTTTTTTTGTCCATTGCTTTTTTTTGTTCTCCATTGCTATTTTTTTTTTTAAGTTTATTTGTGGGATAAATAAAGTGTTATCTAATCTAATCTAATCTAATCTATCTAGTTAGTAACATACATCAACATGCATTAATGAGACATGTATGTTTACAGATGGTGGTGGTGGTTGAGACACAGAGAGAGAGAGAGAGAGAAGTAAAAGCCTAGAAGTAACAAAAGAAACAACAAAAGTTTTTATGCATCCGCTTGAGATACAATGCGTCTGATTTTGACGATATTACGTAAGTGGAAGAATGCAGTCCACGAAATTTGTTTTATGTGGACATTAAAGGACAAATCCTGATTAAAAAAAACCCTCCAAGATTCTTTACAGTGGAGCTGGAGGCCAAGGTGATCCCATCTAAAGTAACTAAGTCTCTAGAAAGAGAGTTTCTGAGGTGTTTGGGTCCAATTACAAGAACTTCAGTTTTGTCTGAATTTAACATAAAAAAAATTGTAGGTCATCCAACTTTTTATATCCTTAAGGCATGCTTGGAGTTTAGTTAACTGATTGGTTGCATCAGGCTTGATTCCTAATAATGTTCCCTAAAGGAAGCAAACTGAATAGAAGTGGTCCTAGTACAGAACCTTGTGGGACTCCGTGAGGAGGTCATTTGTAACTTTGACTAGTGCTGTCTCTGTGCTATGATGCACTCTAAATCCTGACTGAAAATCTTCAAATAAACTGTTCGTATGGAGAAAGTCACACAGCTGATTGGCTACAACTTTCTCAAGTATCTTAGAGAGAAAGCGAAGGTTTGATATCAATCTGTAATTGGCTAAAACCTCTGGATCTAAAGTGGGCTTTTTAAGAAGAATTACAGCTACTTTTAAGGACTGTGGTACATATCCCGATAATAAAGACGTATCCAATCACTAATCATATCCTAATCATATCCAATAAAGAAGGGCTAACTAGAGGTAAAACATCCTTGAGCAGCCTGGTTGGGATGGGGTCTAAAAGACAGGTTGACGGCTTAGCTGCAGAAATGATTAAAGTTATTTGATGAAGGTCGATGGGAGAAAAACAGTCTAAATATATATCAGCTGTTTCCAAACTTGCTGTATCAGAATGCAGATAAGTTCCTGTTGAGGGCAAGAGGTGATGGATTTTGTTTCTAATAGTTGCAAGGTGCAATAGAGTCTAGAGTTGTCCGTAATGAGCCTGTAGTACTGTCAACAAAATGATCTATTTGTGAGGGGCTAAAGGAAGCAGACAAGTCCTCTGTTACATTGAGACATGACACTGAATTCAATACTGAAGGAATCACTTAATTAAATTTGGCTACAGCACTATCAGATAAACATCTGCTGTAGGAGTTTGTGCCAAAAGGTTTATAGTCCAGTAGTATGAACTCAAAGGCTATTAAAAAATAGTCAAACAGAAGAGGATTCTGTGGAAAGACTATTAGATGATCAATTTCAATGCCATATGAGAGAACAAGATCATGGGTGTGGTTCAGACAATGAGTCGGCTTATTTACACTCTGACAGAAGCCGGATCTAATAAAGAGATAAACGCAGTACTAAGACCATTGTGGTTGTCCACATGAATATTAAAATCACCTACAATAATTACTTTATCTGTTTTAAGGATCAAGCCTGATGCAAATTCAGATAAAAATTCAGAGTAAGGACCAGGAGCTCGATATACTGTAACAAACAGAGTTGGCTGTAATGTTTTCCGGGTTGGGTGACTGAGGCTAAGAACAAGACTTTCAAATTAATTATAATTTAGTTTAGGTTTAGGATTTATTAACAGACTTGAGTCAAATATGGCTCCAACTCCACCACCCCACCTTATTATTTTTTTTTTATTTTCACTATTATATTCTATTATTTATTTTAATCAACCCATTATAATAATTATTACCATGATAATGACAGTGATAAAAGTACAGTTAATTATTACTAGAATGATGTTGCAGCCTGTTCTCACTCTCAGGGCATCAAATACAGACATTTTGTCGCGCCCTCTATGCGCCCACCCACGTTGACCTTGACTTTTCCATCAAGGTCAAGGTCGGGCTGTATGAGGCACAGAGAGGTCATGACAAAATGCAATGGTGGATGTTAAAAGGCACCTCTTAGATACTTCTCCCCAATGCATTCTTACTATGTCGTTTCATGCAGGATAACATGTACCCAAATGTAACCCAGTACGACTTTATTATCAGTCAGTAAAATAAAGGAATATTGTCACTTGTTAAAGGATGTTATTGTCACATTGAGAATGGTTGGTTGGTCAATATGATGACCAAAATGGCTTAAAATCTGTTCTATAATTTTGTAGAAACGTTAGCATCTAGCAGGCATCTAGGAATACCTAATATGTCTTGATGATCAAGTTTAAAAATGTTTATGTTTCTTCCTAATAATTATAATTTCGAGCCCATTTTTAGAGCCTACTAAACTTCCTGCCTTATAAACACAGACACACTAAGTCTAGCTTCTTTTAAATGTTTTTATGAATGCTTTTTGGAAACATTTTAATTGTTTTGTACCTTTTTCACTTTTGTACTCATGTTCCTGGAGGCAGGAGTTTTTTACCTTCTGCCATAGTACAGTTGTCCCTCGCTATAACGCGGTTCACTTTTCGCGGACTCGCTGTTTCGCTGATTTTTTTAAGTGTAATTTTGCATGCTTTTGTTTACAGCGTACTGTACAGTATGAACGTGTATTGTGTTCTGCGTCCTGATTAACTAAGGGAGTACTGTACAAAATGCGTGTAAAAAGGTGTATAAAGTGTGTGGTTAGGGGTTTTACAGCCTTAAACCATGTATAATAATTGTAAAACTTACTTCATGGATTTCGTTTATTGCGGGTTATTTTCAGAACGTATCCCCCACGATAAACGAGGGACCACTGTATCTCTCAACAAAGCACCCTATCTATCTATCTATCTATCTATCTATCTATCTATCTATCTATCTATCTATCTATCTATCTATCTATCTATCTATCTATCTATCTATCTATCTATACCTATATTTCTCTTTGTAAAGCACACTGTGTTAAGAAAACTGATGCTCATCATTTAGTTAAACTGAACCCATATGCAGACACTGGCTTGGTAGAGGGAATCTATAGAGAAGAGAGCTGGTGGACAAACAAGCTACTATAAACTGAGACAGAACAAACGTAAGCAAGGTAAGCAGGACATAACAGCACAAATATTATCCAGCAGGGACAGTTTGTCCAGAGCTCTTGCAGGTTTGATAGCAGACAGGTATGTTGCTTGCAGATGATTGGCAGGTGTGTAGAGAGAGCAGAGCCAGGGAGACCACACCCACACAAACACAGACAGAGAGGGGAAAACAAGGAAGGTCACTGAGGCATGGTCGTAGCCTTGACAGTGCTAAATAAATAAAATTATATTTCTCTTAAATTATCTCATTCTATAATTCATAAAGAATTTAGAGAAAAAGGGTGCCCCTTTGACTGACCTCTGGTGGCTGAGGGGGTTTGAGGGGTTTGGGGAGAGTAGACAGCACAGTATGGGACAGCATGGTGAAAGTAAAAACACCCTGAAAGCCCCAAAAGGAGATCTCATCTGCAACCTGCCTAAAGTTCTGGGGAGGAAAGAAAGATAAAAGAAGAAGGGGGGCATAAAATGTACGATGGCCCTGGCCTTAAAACCATGTATGTTTTGGTGAAACCTATGTTGAACTGGATGATTTTGAGATGACTTCCTCTCACTTCCTCTTGGAAGGCTATCTTGGTTTTGTTTGATTTTGATTGTGTTTAGTTTAGTCTTGATTCATGTTACATAAATTGCACATAGGCAGAGGAGACTGTCATAGCTCTTCTCTCCTCTGCACCTGGAGGATACTTTTAGAGAACTTTGCAGTGTTTGTCCCATTTTGTTCAGTCTCCTTAAACCATATACAGCAATCTGATTATTTTAAATCAAATTTTAATTGGTAGTTCAGTGATTAATGAGCACTTTGGTTTTGGGTTGATTCTGATAATTCTGATAATTGTTGTTTTTTGTCTTTTATGGGGGACAGCAGGACCTCGTCATCAGCATAAAGGAGACATTTCATTTCAATTACAGCCCTATGTTACTCACTTACTTCATTTTTTGCTAATTGTCATTTGGGGCAAGAGTGAGACAGGTTCTGTTATTCATGTGTCTGCCTCCTTTTGAGCTTGTAGTGTTTAGTTCTTCTGCTGTGTGTTCACATCTACAATTAGAATATCACATCACACATAGAAAGGTGTTTTGGGTCATGTCGTTCTTTTTCTAACTTAAGCCAAATGTAATTTTCACCTTATCTAACAAGTTTAATGGAATTTGTATATTCAGCTTTAAATCTGATAAGCAACACTCCTGAGCTACTTCCTTGTCACCCCAGGAAGTTTTACTGAATTAACTATTAACTCCTCATAGCCTGTGGAAAGCCATTTGGCAAGTCTCCACTGCCTCATGTCTTACTCAAACTCAATCTCAAACTCTTACTTCAGTGCACTACACTACACTACACTACACTACACTACACTACACTACTATTTATAAAGTACTGAATTTATATTGTGTGTGTGCGTGCGTGTGTGTTTGTGTAATCTTGAAGTTTTCTTGATTTGACTGGTAATTCTTCATAGCCTGGAGGCAAGTCTGCCCCGTCAGCCTCGAAGGAATCAAAGACAAACAAAGAGTACAGATAACAATGGTTAGTTAAAGCATTCTCCCTCTTAATTCAAGTCACTTTGATTTATTGCTTTATTAATGTGAACATTCTGCCAAAGCATTAAGGATGAAAATACAGTATGAGAATTATATGAGAAACAGAAAATGAAAACAATTCATTCAAAACTGTGAAAAGTTATGAGATTTCTTTTAAAATACATCAAATATGTTGGAAAATAGTTGCTAAAAATAGGTGAAAGGACTTTAAATGATATATTACTGAAATGTGAGCACTTTGGAGTTTTTTACAAGTTTTCAGTCCAGGATTTTTTGGGCGGTCCTAAAAGGTGGCCCAATGATGCTGAGCATAATCTCCCCACCCCCCTAAAGCTCTTCAAAGTACTGCAAATGCATTTTTTCTGGATGAACAGCTTTATTTAAACTTCCCAAACACAAAGAGATGATAATTCTTATTTTTGAAAAAGATCTGAAGTTTACATGTGTCGGTAACCTGAGCTGCCTGTATTTTTCAGAGAGACAGAGACATTCAGAGGACACGCCCCACAGTCATGAAAAAATCATTTTTACCCGATTTTTAAACCTAATTTCATAAACTTGTCGATATTTTTAATCATTCAAATTTGGCTTAGTTTGGTTAATAACACTTTCTTCTTTGGTCTGACAAATACACACATATTTATTTTTACTTTACACAGACTTTAAGTTAAATAAAATACATAAATGATGTTTTTGCATGTGCATTTTAGAAATTTAATCTGGGCCATATACAAATTATACATTACAACTACAACTATACAAATAAACTTCATCTCACCAGTGATCTGAGATACTAAAAGTCTTAATAGCCATGCTTTGTCACTGGCCCTGGATCATTTCTCCATCCACATAAATGTCTATGACAAAATGGCCTTCTCTCGGTTCCAAAGAGAGGTGATGAGTACTTTGCAAGCCGGACTTTTACAGGCTCATTCATTACCTATCACTTAAGCAAATGTCAGTCACTCAGCTCTGACAGCAGTGACTCAACAATGCAAGCTCTAAATCTCCAGCTGGGCTGTTTGCTAGATCCATACAGAGTTAGTAATAAAACTAATATTCTTCAGTAGAATGATGACACATCTTCTGTCACTGTCAGACTTGTTCCCAGTATTGCTGCCTCTTCTAATTTTATTTTATTTTTTTGTCAGCATTTATTTTTTGGTTTGTTTGTTTTGTTTTGTTTGAATGTTAACTGCATGACATGAGAAAAACCCATCATGGTTAAATGTCTCTGTAGGCTCTGTATTTATAGTATGTATTAAGTAGTGATGGAAGTGATGCATGTTGACCGAGCAAACAAATAGTAACTGCCTTAACACTCACACAAACACACACACACTCTCTCTCTCTCTCTCTCTCTCTCTCTCTCGCTCACTCACCTGAAGGGACTAGTGTAGCTCCACCTTGATTTATGGGTTATAAAAGGACCTGTCCTCAAGGTGAGTCCCTGCATAGTGGGACAGTCCTCAGAAGCAACATGGGGACGTCAGGACTTCAGTCCACCTTATGGCTCATTTACCTAACGCTGCTGGTTGGCGCAGTCACTCAGACAAATGGTGAGTGATGACTTGAAAACTGCTTACAGCTTCACACTCAACAAGATGATTGGAACAGGTCACATAGTGGATGTTTCCACAGAGGTTTGGTTTAGTTCAGACGTACGGTGAAGGAAAGAAAACAACTTGAATTTTCATCTTTTTTTGACACTTCTACATTTGTTTTTACATTTTCCTTCTGTATCATACGAAACACCAAAGATGAATTTTAAACTTTAACACTGACAGCTGATTAAAAACAGCCAATCATCCTTCTGTTACCTACATACAAACTCATGTCATTCTGCATGACATTTCCAAATGCTTTGGTTTAGAGTTATTATGTATGGTTTTGCAATATTTAAAATCATTCCATATGTGTTTCTAAATTCAAAAATAATTATTTCTTACTACACACACACAACACACAACACACTTAAAGTGAATTCAGTTAACTGTGCAAATTTTCAAAATAGATTTTAATCCAAAATATGTGATATGTAATATGAAAAATGTGTTAATATTGTTGCAGAGAATCCATCTCACATTGGCCAAGTGTGCTCAACTTGGGGACAGACTCACTGGAAGACCTTTGATGGAAATTTCTTCGAGCTGCCCTCCACCTGTAACCATGTCATGTCCTCATCCTGCAAGCTGAGCTACGAAAATTTCAACATCCAGTTGAGGCGCAAGATAGTCGGCAACATCACCACCATCGGCACCATCATCATGAAGCTGGATGGAGCTGTGTTGGTGCTTTCCAGTGATTCAGTGGTTGTCGACGGCGTGACGTAAGTTCAACTAAATCTATCCTGGATATAAAATGCAGCAAAGAATATTACAGTGATTTAGACATTTACAGATAATTTATGAAGACTTATGTGTCTTTAATGACACATCTGATTGAGTCTTTAGGCATACAATTAGCAGGCCAGAACGGAGTGGGCCAGTAAAATGCCGTATTTGTTAATCTGTTTAAAATACATGTGACTTCGATTCTGCAGTCCCCTAAAGACAAAGGCGGTTTTGCCCTCCCAGTATTTAGATACCACTACTGGGCCGCAAATGTGCAAAAGCTTCCCTTCTGGATGCGTGAAGATCAAGAACCTCTGCCTGTGTGGGAACATTTGGAAAACAAAGCTTCCCCGTTCTCACTACGCTCAGTTCTGTGTGCACAACTCCCGCTGCCTATGTCATGTATGGCTAACTGTCCTATAGTAGCCGTCTCTTTAAAGATCTGGTGAACCATCTAGGTCGGACTCAGCATTTTGGATGTGGCATAACAAAGGCATAAAATCAGTTAATGATTTATACACAGGAAAGGTCTTCTCCTCTTGTGCACAACTTCGAATGAAGTATAACCTCCCACCACATCATCTCTTCCGCTTCCTTCAGGTGCGTGACTATGTCAAAAAACTATTCCCCCAGTTCCCGAATCGCTCCCCAGAAACCTTGTTGACACTTGAGTTGACACTCTTTGAAACAGAGATCCGATCGCTAAGGGATGTATTTCTTTCCTATATAGATCTATCTGGTCTACATCCTCAACCTCCCTGAATGCCGTTCAAATTGCATGGGAAGAGACTCTCAACGTCAAACTAACTGAGCAACAATGGGAATCTGCACTCTCCCTTATTCACTTGTCATCAATTTGCTCTCGACACAGGCTGATTCAATGCAAAGTGTTCTTTAGAATCCACTATACAAGCGCACGACTTGCTAAAATAGACCCCTCTGTCAGTGATGCTTGTGGTAGATGTGACTTCTCCCCTGCAAATCATGCTCATATGTTCTGGTCCTGTGCTAAACTGGAGTCGTTATGGTCGTACATTTTTGACATACTGTCTCGGGCATATGGCTATGTTATTTCTCTAAACAGTCTGTCTGCAGTTTTTGGTATTGCTCCCCATACTGGTGCCTCTAAAAATCTGACAGTCAGTTGTGATAATTGATGTTTTGTACCCTTGTGGCTGGTGCTGTACACCACACTGTCTGTCTAAAATGTTCAAAAGGTTCTATAAATAAAGTTGGAAAAAAAGAAAAGAAAATGCATGTGACTAAAGGGTTCATGCTTGTGTAGATTCAGAGTGATCTGTACACCGTAATGGCAGCAGACAGACTGAATGCTGAGAAACTGACATGTAAAAAATGCGCTTTTTCTTAAGCTTCAGGATCATCATCTCATCTCTCATGAATGTCTGTGTTTTTAGAATACACTTGTATTCCTTTATACTTAAATAACAGAACTCTTTGGCGGTGGTGTTCGTGTTTTTGCAAGGTTATTATGCAGTTGACCAAATTCAGTTCAACAGTTCAACAGCCCTGCTCTAAACGTAACAAAGATTTTAATTTTTCCCATCAGCAGCATCAAAAAAGGACACACTGGCAAACATCAGTGCATATGAGCATATTGAAACACGTTTTAAGTTTCAAGTTGATTTTCACGCTGTGGTTGAGTGAAGTGCAAACAAAGGCTGCACAGATAGGAAGGTGAATTAGAAGTTGCTTAAGCAGCCAAGCATCACTATAAACAAACTGCTAAGAACCTCCCTGCCTTTGCTTGGCAAAGGTTAAACCTGGGCAAAAAATAGACATGAATGAATCAATATTTTCAATATAAACAATGAATTAAATGACCCAAAGTAATTTCATGGTGCTAAGGTCATAAACACCCACCTCTGCAGTTCTGCTCTGCCAAGCATTTTAACCTCTTTTAGCCTCTTTTTTGGTTTTACTGATTCACCACTACCATTAACACTGTGAAGGTAGTCATTTGCAGATTTCTGATAAATCAAATAATAGCAGTAAGACAGTTATCTAGATTTTTTTGTCTGATCTTCTGTATCACTCTGGGAACAAGCAATCATTCTGTGTCACTGGCTGCTTTCTGTCTCATTTGTTCACTGCAGGGTGTCTCTGCCATTTGTCACATACGGGGTTGCTGTCAAGGGAACCACGTCTAGTATCGTTGTCGAAGCCAAGCTGGGCATTAAAGCCTTCTGGAACCTGGATGACTCCTTTGATGTAGGAAACACACCTTCACATATGCACACACATCTTTCTTAAGTTTTGAGTTCAGGTGTATTTTCATGGGGTTTTAAACACGCTGACAAAGTTGGGTCCACTGTGCACAACTGACCACACCACTGCAGAGTATGTTTCTGTTAAGGATAAGACTGACGCTATCTTACCATTTTATTAATATTATCTACAAATCCCATGAAAAGACCAAACCAACAATGAACTTATCTTTCTAACAATTATTGTCTGTGTTGACACAGTCTGATAGAGCTTATCTCTATGCTGCAGAACTCCATTGTTCTCCAAAAGCTATTAAAACCATAATAGAAGACCATAGTGTTGCACTTGGGTGACATATATTTGATATCTCATAAAACAGCCAGTGTAGTTCAGTTCTATCTTATCCAGCTAGTATCCTCATGGTTGTTTGCAAAGCAACTGAAGAAGTTGAATAATTTGGACTGCTCGCTCTCAAACTATGTACCATTGGCGATACGCCACTCCCTCTAGAGGTACGCAAAATACAATGGTCAACCTGCTGTACAAAATAACCTCTTGTAACAGACTGCCTGTCTGATAAGTGAAATTGATTAAATCTGATTCAATTAAACCTGTGACTGCTCAACTGTGAACATTTACATGTGTTTAAATGTGTAATGTCATCTTAATTGTGTGTCCTCAAGAATTATTTTGTCAAATAAGCCAGACTTTCAAGATTCAAAGAAATGTCACTCGCATGATTCACACGACAGTCAAATTGCTTGGCACCTGGCCTAAATTCAAATCTCACGGAAATCTGTTTTGAGGAAGACAAACTTGGCTAAAACAATAAACTTCATGGCTGATGTGGCTGAAGCAGGGAGAAGCCATTGATCAAGGCGCACTGCAAAAGCAGTGAGTCACTGGGTGAGGCTGTGGGATATGTCATGGAGAAATAGGCAAACAATATAAATAAGCCATGCCTGAAAACCACAGTTCAAATGCTAATGGATAAAAGTAAACATTACAGCTTTACTTTATCAAGGAGGATGTGACAAAAGAATTTCCTCATTAGAGATTAATATAATTGATGTAGACCAGCTTCCCAAACATTTCTGGCTGATGAACCTTTTTTTTTAGATGGTCTCAGAAAGATTCGCCAAATGGATTACATGAAAGAAACTTTTATGAATAATGTGTTAAAACCTTAAAATGCCAATTTTGCCAATAACTACTGTATGTTTGGGTTGTGTTTACAGGTTGAAATAGATACCAAATACAAGGACCAGCTGTGTGGACTCTGTGGAAACTTTGATGGTGACGCCGATGATTTAAGGATAAATGGTAAGATCCTTTTCAACATTATGGAGGGAAAATGTACTGTGGATTTCAACACTGAAAAGAAACTCACATTCAAAAACAAATTTCAGATTGACATAACTCGATTGTACGGCTTTGTTCTAAGGCAAAATAAATATATTGCAACATGTTTTTCAAATGCTTTCTCAGTATTTACCGAAACGGAGCTATTCTAGGCCCGATACCTTTAGGCTAACTGTTGTGTTTATCCAGCTTTTTTGGAGAGCTGCACTCCGAGAAAAAACTGCCTCAGAGTTTGGTCTTAGGGCACAAAAAAAACAAACAAGGCTAATGTTACTGCAACTAGTGACTATTGCAAGAATTTGTAATGAAGTTGACTTTTAGGCACTGAACGAAAGAACTCTGTAATCAAACATTTCCCCGCTTACTTTAAATTGCAGTTTATGGCATAAAAAACTTGATGATGAATTGCAAATTAACACTGAATAATCATGCCATTAACACTGCTGTGTGATTGTGTGTGATACTGTACTGTAGGAGCTCTTCTGTCTGTGGAAGACTATGCCGATACCTACAAGGTGAACGGGCCGACAGAGAACTGTGTGGAGCTGCCGATCGACCCGACCCGTGTCTGTGGCAATAAGGTAACTCTTCACTCTTTATCATCATGTGTGTGAAGGATACATACAAAAATAAATAAATAAATAAATAAATAAATAAATAATTTAAAAAACAAAACAAACAAACAACTGACTGGCAGCCAAACAAAACATATAAAATTCAGGTAAAGTATCAATTCAAATAAATGTAAAAAAAAATCAAGGTTTTGCAGAGATTTTGAAGATGTTTTCTGAATTATTATCTAGAAACCACTCAACATGCTTTTACAACCTTTGTCACATTCACCCATTCACACTTATATTCAGTACCTTGCTTAGGGACCCTTCGACTGGACTGGAGGACTCAGGAATCGAACCAGCATCCCTCCCATATTTAACCTTGATTTATCTTAAAATTACAAAGAAAATATAGCATTGTTAGTATGAACATAAACATTTATATTTCAAATCATTTAATTTACATTATGTGTATATAACTTAAGGAAGCAGAAAAAAATATGGTGTAAGTAATATCATATTTTTAGATTAATTTAGATAAATTAGAAATAACTTTAATTTGTCATTAATAATAATACTTAAAATAATAGTTTGGTTGTTTACAGATATTGTCCATTATTTTATTGTATACAAACAAACAGACAAAAAAAACATTTACAATTTCTTTTATGCCCTCTGATTTTGTTTTCTTCAGCTACTCTGTAACCAGCAGTTCACCAGTGATAAATTCAGCAGTTGTCAAAACAATCTGGATTTGGAAGCCTTCAGTCACGTCTGTATGCTTGATATGTGCGGTGAAGATGGTCAAGACCTCTGCAAAACCATCTCAGAATTCTCCAGGCAGTGTGTGCATGCAGGTGGCAAGCCCCAACCATGGAGGACGGAAAACTTTTGCTGTAAGGGTTCATTTAAATGTTCTAGTCTTGAATCAGTTGTGGTTGTTTTTTTTCCTCCAGCTGAATTATTTGTCACTTATACAGCGACATTTATGTGTTTGTCTCCACAGACAAGGAGTGTCCATACAACATGCAGTTCTTTGAGTGTACAAGTTCATGTCCGGACAGCTGCTCCAACCCTCAGGCCAGCCAGACATGTGACAGCCACTGCCATGATGGCTGCGGCTGCCCTGCCGGTAGCCACACACATTTTACACTATGAGACTGCCAAGCACACACAATCGCACTCATGGCCATAGAACATGACAATAATGATTATTTCCCCTCAGGATTCATCTTTGATGACATCAGTAATACTGGTTGTATTAAAGCCGAGGACTGTCCATGTCAGCACAACAACAAAGTCTACACATCAGGACAGTCTTACTCTTACAACTGCAGATCCTGGTAAGATGAGATCTCAGGTGCCTTTATTGACTTTATTGGTGTCAGAGACAAATAGGTACAACTGCTGTCAATAATCACACAAAACTCAAATCAAAGGTGCACATTTTAGGTGTTCATTTTACTTCACCAAATCCCCCTTGTGAAAATCTGTTAAAAAAACATCAAACACAAATTTTGAACCTTGACTTTATCCTATGTTCAGAGATTACTGTGTGTTTGTGCTGACAGTGTGTGTGAGAGTGGCCAGTGGAATTGCACAGAGGGGGACTGTCCAGGAACCTGCTCTGTGGAGGGAGGATCTCACATAAACACCTTCGATGGGAAAGTCTACACCTTCCATGGGGACTGCACCTACATTCTGGCTAAGGTAACGCACATCATCATCACCAGAGTCATACCATTACATACCAGGAGCACGGATTGATAAACAGCATGCATGGACAACCACATATCATCATGCTACACGATCTGATGTATAAATATACGTTTAGTATTTCATGAACAGAGGTATTTGCGTGTTCTACCCTCACCAGTTCTTCAGTCTGTATTAAAGTTCATGTTTTGTTCCAATGTCTCTTGTAGCAAAGTAGCGGCTCCTTATTCACTGTGCTGGTGGACATTGTCAAGTGTGGTTTTTCTGACAGTAGGACCTGCCTCAGAGCTGTAACTCTGGCCTTATACAGCAATTCTGTGGTAAGCTCACTAACACACACACACACGCAGATATACTACTTAATTACAATCTGTATGGAGCGTTTTACTTCACCGAATATATGTATAAATGTTGAAACAAAATCCAATTTGGAAAAAATGTTTGGACTGTCTGATCTAAACGATGTCTTTCCACAAACCAACAGATTGTCAAAATTTATGCATCTGGACAAGTTTCTGTGAATCGGATCGTTTCTCAGCTGCCACTGTTTACAAGTGAGTTCCTTCAAATGATATGAAATGATACAGCACAGAATCTTAAAAAGATCTGAAAATACTTTCTATATGTTGTAGTTAATTAAAAATGAGTTACAGCAATATTCTAGTGACCCACGTGAAAATGAAAAGATGAACATGAGAACATAGTGTGTATATTTCCATGACTGATTGGACACGTCTCTGTTGCACTGAGTTTTTCAATGTGTTTTGTCGTTGCAGCTGATCTGAGTGCCTTCAGGCCATCATCCTTCTATATCGTCATAAACCTCAAGGTGGGCATACGAGTGCTGGTCCAGCTGTCCCCCGTGATGCAGGTCTTCGTTTCAGCTGACTCTTCACTCAAAGGAAGCACCGCTGGTATGTCTCCTTATTATTGTGTCAGTATTTGGAAAACCCCTCCTGCATCCTTGCATTTACCAACATTTACAAATGAATTGACCAGTTCTGATATTCTGAGTGTACGTTTTTGGTTTGTAATAGTTAATTGTTAAATGTTAATAGCTGCATAAACGTGTGTCATCGTGTCCAACAGGTTTGTGCGGAAACTTCAACAACATAATGACGGATGACTTCAAGGTGGCCAGTGGGCTGGTGGAGGGCACAGCCATAGTATTTGCCAACACGTGGAAAACCAGAGCAACCTGCCCTGACATCACAACGCGTTTTGTGCACCCCTGTAGCCAGGGCATCAACAAGGGTACAGCTTCAATCTCTCTTCCAATGCTTTATTACATCATGTTTGTCATGTCATACCACGTGATTGTGAGCTAACCTTGTTGTTTTTAGGGCATATGATGTTTTGTAACCCTTTCATTTCTGTTTGTTTCTGTGTCTCAGAGAGTTATGCTCAGTACTGGTGCTCCAAACTAACAGATCCCAAAGGAGTGTTTGCTTCTTGTCACTATATCATTAGCCCCAATGTGTACAAAGATGTAAGTCTGCACACACAAAGCTGTCACAGCAAATAAGCTAAACTACCGTGCCTTCGTTAATATGTCTGTATCTCTCCTTACAGAGTTGCATGTATGACAGCTGTAACTGTGAGCAGAGTGAGGACTGCATGTGTGCGGCAGTCTCCTCGTATGTCTATGCATGTGCAGCGGCAGGAGTCTACATCACTGACTGGAGGACGACCATCTGTAGTGAGTAAAAAGACAAGAACTGTTGTTTTGCTGTGGTAATAGGGAGAATCTGGTTTTGTAAGAAACAGCTGGTCACGTGCATATTTTATTTTATGAAATGATTGGATTGTTTACTGCAGCAGTAATTCAGTGAGGTAAACATTACAAAAACTAAGCACTAAGCTAAGTCTATGGCAGTGTGCGGGACTGGGTGCAGTTGTACATTTTAACCCTCTGCATTAAAAGTCTGATTCATCTGGCAGATGCACACTCTTGCTACCACTTACCTGTTATCTCTCCCTCTAGGCAAATTCAGTAAATTATGCCCAGCCGGAACAGTGTATGGCTACAACATGACCTCCTGCAGGCGTACCTGCCAATCCCTCAGCCAGCCTGACTACTCTTGCCAGATCAAATTTACCCCAGTGGACGGCTGTGGATGTGCCGAGGGAACCTACATGAACGACAAAGGCCAGTGTGTGACCAGTGCGAACTGTCCCTGCTACGACAAAGACAACATTATTCCTGCTGGAGAGACTGTCAGCAAAGAGGGAACCACATGGTAAATACACAGTACTACAGTGTAGTGATATCAAGAGTTTGGCATTAAAGGGTCAGGGGAATAAACACACTAAAATCTACTTTATGGTAGGAAGTCAACTGAGTTTTTGGACAACGTAGACACAGTAAACACAGTGTACTCTGTAGGCAGTTATTTCAGGAAGCGTCATTTTAATGGAAATAAGCCTGCAGCCACACTAACACCTCTGTCAATATTTTGAGATACAAATGTTAACGTGAGAGCACGCACACAATGACAACGCAACATGCCGATGGTTGTAGAGTAATGTTTACCATCACTGTCTTAGTTTGCTAACCCTAACATTTGCTACCTTGCACAAGTCATGAATGTGTGTGGACAAAGTCAAACCCAACGGTGCTAGCTGAAGAGTTAAATGGCAATCCATTGAACCAACCAAAATAATAGCCCGCTGCAAAGCCACCATTTTCATTGATCTGGTGTGACTTACAAAGCCAGCAACGGGAACTAACTTGGAATATCTGAGAACGCAACAATACAGCTAGAATTTTATTATTAAGGGACAATCAATTAAAAAAATGATGAGACAGTCAATAGGCAACCTGAATGACACTGTAGCCAGTTTACAACATCAAACTATGTCATTAAGGTGGATGGATTTTTGACATGTCCTGTCATGCCTGTTTTCACAGTATCTGCAGAAATGGAGTTATCAGCTGCTCAGGGATACAACTAGACTGTAAGCTTCTTTTTTGGTATATGTCTAAATGCAATCGTGCTTAACTGTTGATACTCTTAAAATGCACATGTCCAACTAACACTACATCAGGAACTACAGAGACCTGTTGAGTGGCCAAGTATTTTAAATTCATGCTGCAAGGAATTGTAAATGGAATGATGTTTGGAACTTTGACCCCACCATAACACGTTTTTTTTTGTCATTTGATACCCAGCCCTAAAATCGTGCATTGAGCCCATGGTTTACTTTGACTGTTCCACTGCTCAACCTGGGGTCACTGGGACTGAGTGTCAGAAGAGCTGCAACACTCTGGACATGGCTTGTGTAAGTACAGCGCAGCACAAACCGACAGAAGCGAAACACTTACATAGAGATACAAGCACAGTCCCTACTTGGCTCACACCCTCTTTCTACTTTGGCTGCATACAGATCAGTACAGGCTGTACATCAGGCTGCATGTGTCCTGATGGCCTGGTATCAGATGGATTAGGAGGTTGTATCAATGAGACCAGCTGTCCATGTCTGCACAATGGAAAGGTCTACCAGCCTGGACAGACACTGACTGTGGACTGCAACACCTGGTTTGTACAATGCTTTAGATACACAGCAATATACAGTACATGGCAATGTGCACACTATTTATAGACAAAATCAATTTCTTCTTTTGTAATATCTGATATAATATTTAGTTATGATTTTGTATACTTGTAGCCAAATATTTTGACCGAATCATTATAACCAGGCACTTCTGGTGATGAGGGCAGAAATATTTCTCTGAATGACTTTTCAAACAATTCTCTAATAAACAAATAAACCCAAATACATGCTATTGAATGATTATGTTGCACAGATTTAACTGAACAGTTGTATCTGCTGTGTGTCTCCAGCTACTGCAGTGAAAGAAAGTTCAAATGTACCACCAACGTGTGTGATTCAGTTTGTGAGATCTATGGTGACGGTCACTACGTCACCTTTGATGATAAGAGGTTTGACTTCAGTGGACAATGTGAATACACCCTCCTCCAGGTAAAGTGGCAGAGATCTGAGAAAGTTCTCATTTGCAAGTTATGTTACAAAACTGTTCACCCTTTAGCAATAAAAAGTAATTAAAACGTGACATCGATAGGTAGAATGGCTCACAGTCTTACATATCGCAGCTTTAATAGAGCTGATTATGGCTGCAAGAGCATGAAGAGTGAGATAAAATTGCGCTAGATTATAAAGTGTGTCTTTGATGATGGTGTCCACTAATTGCATGCTGTGTCTGTGCCCCACTCAGGATTACTGTACCGCTGGTCAGAACAATGGCAGCTTCAGGATTATCACTGAAAATGTTCCATGTGGAACCACAGGAACCACCTGCTCCAAGACCATCAAGATTTTTCTGGGGGTAAACACATGCATACTGTCCACGTGTTCTGCCTCAAACACCAGATCAGAATATCAAAATAATATTGATTTTACCACAGTAATATTGGACGAGAATTATGACTCAAGTGATAGTTACTAAGTCTGGGACATATTACTAATTTATGGTTCATAATTGACATTGTATCCCATGGTTATGCAATGATGCTGATACCCACAATACAGATATCCTGGACATTGGATATGCAGTTTGTTAAAACAATTACATTCAATGACGCTGCCAATATGTATTTGTTCCTTTGGGGAAAGGAACAGTTTCTTTCAAACTATGTTCCTTTTCATAATTTAGCATACTATAAATACCATGTGAAATTCCACATAAAAAACAAAAAAGAGAAAGAGAGAGAGAGAAAAAAATAGAAATCATTTTGTCGAGGAAGTCATTACTTGCACTTTAAAGATGCAGTAATAATATGCATATTTATTTTACCAACAGGACAATGAATTCCAACTTAAAGATGAGAAGTTCCAAGTGGTAAAGGGCAGCAGCAAGGTGCTCCCTTCTCAGGTACAAAAGATGGGTATTTTCCTGGTGGTGACAATCAAGCCGGGACTTGTGCTCATGTGGGACCAGAGAACCAGTCTTTTCATGAAACTCAGCCCGGACCTCAAGGTAAACACAATCAAGTTTGCATGTCTGGATTCAAGCCAGTTCATTTCCATCTAGGTTGTGGTACACCATAAGAAGTCATGCATTGAGAAGTCAGGACATTTTTATCCTCAAAGGAACTTGCATTAATCCGTATTTTTGATTAACACATTGATTCTAATGGCTTAAAATCTGTGTGCCACATTTAAACACATTACAAAGTTAAATGTGACATAGGCCATGGTTGACGTGGGTTTGCAGTGTCAGCACTTTATAAACTGAACAATAACATTAAATGAAAATGCCAAACTCCACTTGTGTAGTGAAGGATATTTCAGTAACAACAATCATTGGGTTCCTCTTTCCTCTCAGGGCCAAGTATGTGGTCTGTGTGGGAACTACGACGGCAACAGTAGAAACGACTTCACCACACGTTCCCAGGAGACAGTGGCAGACGTTCTGGAATTTGGTAACAGCTGGAAGGTTTCATCCAGCTGCCCAAATGCCGAATTAATCACTGATCCCTGTTCCTCCAACCTTTACCGGGCAGCCTGGTCCCAGAAACAGTGTAGCATCATCACCAGTGTCACCTTCAGCAGCTGTCATTCACAGGTAACTATGGTGACAGCAAACTGACTTACATGGACACAAACTTCACAGCTGCCATGGTATTTGGGAAATTACTTTTTTTTTCACTTTTGGCACTAAGCACATAATTTGGGTGGTCCGCCCATGCATCAGTCCAATCAAAATGTTGGTCCACCATTAGCACAGCCTGCTAATGGTGCTATAATGTAATGAAATAACTACTACTAGCGCAGAACTGCTAAACAGTATAATATTGTTTGTTCAAGGTTGATCCTGGTCCATACTATGATTCTTGTGTGAGAGACTCCTGTGCTTGTGACACCGGTGGAGACTGTGAGTGTCTCTGCACTGCTGTGGCTGCCTACGCCAAAGCTTGTACTGAAGCCGGGGCCTGTGTCAGATGGAGAACTCCAAAGCTGTGCCGTAAGTTTAGCCACTATTACACACCAGGCATATTTACAACTTCTCTCTACTCTCTTGAATGCTGAAAAATAAATCTGAAATTGTATCCTGAGCAAACTGATTTAAATGTATTTGTTAGTTGTATTGTATTAAGAAGAAGAAGTAACACTTTATACTCATAATTGACTTTTGTAAGTGAGTAAAGTACTTATTTTGTCTGTCACAGCTATTTTCTGTGACTACTATAATGCTCCTGATGACTGTGAATGGCACTACAAGCCTTGTGGAGCTGCCTGTATGAAGACATGTAGAAATCCATCAGGAGACTGTTCCAACTTCGTCACTGCTGTGGAAGGTATGTACAATGCAACTCAGGTCGGCCAACTGACTGATTGACCTTTTCTCTGCTCAGGTAAGCCGTAAAAGTGAATGTCAATCAGATGTGCTTTTAGTTCAGTATTTAAGCATATGTGTGTCAGAGCCACAGACCATGGACAAAAAAAAAAAGTGAGTCAAATCAGTGAATCAGGAATTACTATTTGTTGCTTTGTTTTTTGTTATTTTGTTTTTTTGTTTGATTCAAATTAAAAAGTAATGTATAAAAAAAACACACAAAACTATTAAAATTATTTAAAATAAACACATTCTGGTTAATGTATGGCTCACCCATAAAGCAGACAGGAAAGTACTGCAGAAAAATGTGCTTGTATTCGAACTGAGCTTAATCAAAATGTTTTAATGGTGTTGCAGGCTGCTATCCACAGTGTCCCCCAACCAAGCCCTATTTCGATGAAGACACAATGAAGTGCGTCCCCTCGAACCAATGTGGCTGCTATGATGACAAAGGCACTCATTACATCATCGGAGAAAATGTTAAATCAGAGAACTGTTACAATTGGTATGTGTCTTAAAGAGAAATTATTTTTACACTAAGGGCTTAAGAAAAGGGCTGAAGAGAAAATTTTTTTTTTTTTTGAGTGATTGTATCCATACTTTGACCAATTAGGACAGGACATACTGACAGACCAAAAAATAGCCACTGATTATGTAGTGAATCATGCCAGTGTGCAATGTATCAGTAGATTATACACAATCAAACTTTAAATTTAATATGATGATTCCACTAGGTTCCTCCTCCTTGATGACTGGAAAAAAATGGTTACTTTTAGTTAGTTATTTCATAAAATCTATGAAACAATTTAGAATAGCTCAAACAGCTCCAAGTTGATGTTTTTCACTCCATTTTTTTCACCCAAATTTCTTTCTATTCCAAAGCACCTGTACAGAGTCAGGAATAACATGCCCATACGATGTGAACTGTAAGTACACATATAATCTAAATATTTATTTATTTATTTATGTTTGTGTGTGCGTGAGTGTTACATGCAGGGGTGGGTGTGTCTTGTTGTCTTGCGCTCCCTTTGATTTCAGGTACCGCCCTTTTCCCTCTCCTCCTCAATCAGCTGATTAGCTGATCAACACCGGTAGGCTGTAACTGCCTACCGGGTGTTTCAGTGGTTGTGTGTTCCCGCAGCGAGCGGTTCATTGCGTGTGGCGTATGATCGCACAGTCATCGTGACGTTTGAAGAAGCCTTCACTTTACGTTGTTCAACTTGTGTTATTGAATAAATCCCTGCGCTTGCAGTCGGTCCCTGGTTAATCCCTTTGTTTTTGGGTCTTTACTTTAATTGTTACCTCCCTAAATTCCCCTAGACTAAGTCTTGCCCTGTCGGATCATAACAGTGTGTATTGTGTAAATATAGATAAGAAATATAAATACAGTATATAAAAATTAAATGATGATTTTCATGATCTGCAGATTGTACATGCTATATTAATGGAAAAACCTACAAATATGGGGAAACCATCTACAACACCACCGATGGCCTAGATAACTGCATTACAGCTATATGCGGAGAGAATGGGACTGTGATCAGGTCCATGTACCCATGCATAACTACAACTACTGCTGGTCCAACAACAACCCCCTTTAAGTTCACAACAACTGGAGAGACAACTACAGGTAGAAAACTTCTACACAGTATAAACAAAAATTTCGCTTTTTTCACAGACAATGCTGAAGGAAATACTTTAAAGTATATTTAAATATTAAGTGTCAGAACAAAAAATGTATATACCCACATGACAGACTTAATTAACATAATGCTGGTTACACAATGTCTCCTTTTGTCACAGTGTATCTTTCGACTTCAACTACATCAGGAGTAACAACCACAAATGGAACAACAGTCACACCTGTTGCAACAACAACATCAGGAGTAACAACCATAAATGGAACAACAGTCACACCTGTTGAAACAACAACATCAGGAGGAACAACTGTGAAGGTTGAGACAACAAAACCACCTACAGTCACCACTGGCCCAGTAACAACCTCTACCACAGTTGTTGTTGAAACTACAACCACAGTGCCAAGTGTCACAACAACAGGCCCAGAAACAACAGTTGTGACATCAAAACCATCTGTGACCACCGCGACAACCAAAGGACCCTCAACAACGACGAAAGGAACAACAGTCACACCTGTTGAAACAACAACATCAGGAGGAACAACTGTGAAGGTTGAGACAACAAAAACACCTACAGTCACCACTGTGACAGCCTCTACAGGAACGTCCCAAACTACTCTTAATGTAGTTACAGGAAGTGCTGAGACAACATCAACTTTAATTACAAAACCCTCTGTATTGAACACTACAACTAGTGTGGTTTCAACTGTAAATACAGGAACAACAGCTGCAACAGGTACAACTTCTATTGGCCCAATAACACAGACACTTCCAGGCACAACACAGATTACAACAACTGGTGCAACCACTACGAGACCATCTGTTACCACAGTTACCATAACATCATTGGTTAGCACGACTGCACAATGTGTCTGCATTGTCAATGGAACCAAATACAATCCGGGTAGGTGATCCTCCTTTTCTAATTTTTCCATTTACATTTTACAACATATTTCCTTTTAGAATTTATGGCTTAACACAAATCAATTGCATTTCTTTGGTTACTCTCATTTAATCCTAATTATTCTTAAGTAAAGTTTTACTAGCCCACATAGTCTTTGATTCAAAGTAATTCAGGAACTACTTATTGATGAGTCATTATCAGGTCTGCAGTCATTCCTTAGTCATTCTTAAGTAACTACTTAGGTGTAACCCTTTACAATACAAACACTATTCTCTGTCTAATTATCTTGTTCTTTTTTCATGCGTTTCTTTATAAATCAGATCTTTGAACTTTGTGCACTAAACGATTCTCCACTATGATTTTTACAGGGGATTCAGTGTATACTGTCAATGATGGTTTAGGGTGGTGTTATTTTGCATCTTGCAATGCATCATGTCAAGTTCAAACAGAATCCAGACCATGTCCCACAACTATTCCTCCACCTCCAACAACAACTTTACCAACCCCATCTACAACCACCCTGGACTGCAATGATGTGAATCCACCAAGAAAGGTGTGATTTGAAATGTAAAATGTTTTTTTTTTGTGCATTTCTAAAAGACTTGGCTTGACTCGTGAACTGGTAATTTTCTGGGGACCACTGAGGTTATTTCCTCAAAAGTGACTCTGGTTTGTGACTTACAGACAGAGTAGAGGGTGCGGCAGTACCAAACCAGGGGCACACTGCAATCCTGGTTCATATTAAACCTGTCAGTTATGATGAAATATTCTCTACAGTTTTTAATTCAAAATCCTCTCCTGGTGCCTCTACCCCAATCAATGGGCAACTGTGTATCATGAGCAACAAAATACCAGACCACAGTTTGACGTTACATTGGTTTTATATATGGCACTATCATGATGACAAAGTCGCACACTATTAAGCACGGAATTTTGGTGACTATCAACATGTCTAAAAGAACTTTTAAAGAAACGTAATCTCTTCTTGGAAGTATATTTGAGCTGCTGTATTTATATTTGAAACTCTTAATGCAACATGTATTTAAAAGGGAGTGCAAGAGAATGTAATTGGCTATGATTGTCATAACCTCTAATGCACCATCTATAATGCATGATATTGTATTCTTTCCAGTCCTGGATCCAAGTGCACCATAGCTTGGCCATTAAATTACCCTAAGGTGCACACTGGCCATGGCACAGATCTTGCAAAAAAAAAAATCTATTGCATTGCACATGGTTTCTCAAACCTATGGTTTCCAGTATGACTTACTGTCTCTCAATCCCAATCCAGAATGGAGAGTCCTGGAAAGTGGACAACTGTACCAATTCTACCTGCATCAATGGTGAGGTGACCACGGTGTCTGCTTCCTGTGCCACAGAAACAGAACCCATATGTGTCAATGGACACAAAGCAGTCAAGATCTATGAGGACAACGGATGCTGCTTCAAGTATGAATGTGAATGTAAGTTGAAAATGTAATCTTTCAGCACAGTTTATGATATTGATTTTTATATGCAGTGGATGATCTTCAGTGCTTTTTTAATTGGTTACTGTGCTCAATAATTATAGGCTGATTATTTCATCTAACACATTTCTGGTTATATACATACTAATATTTAATGCACCTATCTTTTCATCCCCGTAATCTGCCTTGTACTACGTTAGGCCTTCAGAGGGGGAGAACATTCCCTACAAAACTGACTGTTGCAAATTGTGTGAGCCTAGTAAATCCAGTAGAACACATACTTAACCTCTGTTACTGTGACTACTTTTGAAACACACACTCACACTAAAATTCAGCCATTCATTTGGATTCAGATCCAACGGAAGATCCACATACTGACAAGTGAAAAGTCGTCATGTTTTGCAGGATCTCTGAGTAGCTGGAAAAATGGTATAGAATATCACAAAACAAACTGAATAACATGTTTTCATTCATATACAGTATGATAAAGAAAACATGTTATAAAGACTGGATGGAATTTATAGGAGTGATAAAAATGTATAAGGTATGAAAAAATGGACAAATGGTGGCACTACACATCAAAAGTTATTAATTTATTTCTTGGACTAGCACCTTACTATTCACTACATTACATCTAAATTGCTTCAGTAGCTACAAAAGCAACTAACTGCCAAAGCTACTCTGTAGTAGAAACAGCTAAGAAACATCTTTATGGAAGTAATTGTGTTTTATGAGTGTTCCAGTTTTTACATTTAATTTGCGTGGTTCTTTTTGTCCTGCAGGTGTGTGCAGTGTCTTGGATGGATCCAGCTACATGACGTTTGATGGAAAATCATACACCTTCAACGAGAACTGCTCTTACTATCTGGTCAAAGAGATAATTAATAAATACAACCTGACTATTATTGTAAATAACAATGACAAGGTTCTCACTGTTATATACCAATCCACCAAGGTAGTTTTCAGTCAGCTGAAGACGGATTCAGGAACAACTAATGTGGTAAGCAGTAATTCAAAGACACTTGGATATGAACTTTAGTTTGATAGAAAAAGAAAAAAATACTGAATTTTAAAATGTGATAAATGACAAAATATTGCATATCGAAGATAATCAAAATATTAATGTATTTTGCGTTACATAAAGACTTTTCTTGTGCATATTTGATACAGGGTATAACTGAAGTTAGAAATGATGCTGTGTGCCAGTTCACAGTGTTCTCTAATGTGTTTGGTATCCTTCTCCTTCAGGTGCATGTGAATGGAAAACGTATCTATCCCGCCTACAGCAATTCTGTTCTGCAGCTCACCAACACAATAAAGGCGATGACATTGGAAATACCAGAGATCAATACTAAAGTGGTCTATAGAACCTCCTCATTCAAAATTGATATTCCTTCTTCCCTATTTGGTGGGAACACTGAAGGACAGTGTGGTGAGTTACCAGACCACCTTACACCAGATCATGGGGAGAAAGAAATTAGAAATGTTTCATTCATAAAATTTCAAGTTCTTCTGTCTTAAATCAGATTAGAACCAGACGCAGGTCTGTTCAGATCTGTTCAGATCAGATCTGTTTGCATGGCTGCTTCTTGCATGAGCACTCAGGCTTCATCATACTGCATCTCCTTTACCAGGCACCTGTGACAACTCCCAAAACAATGACTGCCGTGCTCCAAACGGCCAGGTGGAAAGCTGCTCGGACTCTGCAGGCCAGTGGCATGTCCCAGGCACACCCTGTGTCACCCCCACAACTCAACCCCCAACCACAGCGCCTCCTTCAACAACTGGCTCAATAACCACGACCACCCTAATAACACCCACAACCTCAGTGCCTCCTTCAGCAACTGGCTCAATAACCACGACCCCCCTAATACCACCTACAACTCAACCCACAACCTCAGTGCCTCCTTCAACAACCTCATGCACACCGGTCATCTGTGATCTCCTAACCAGCAGGTGAGATGGAAGAGATGCCTGCTATAGCTACTGTTTACCACTGGGGAGTAGGAGGCATCTGGTGCATAGAGTATTAGTAGTTTACTAACCTAAACATGTATATTAAAAAAACACTGTATTAACCTACCTAACTCAATAAAAGTAGCCTCAGTCTAACTAGGTATGTACATGACTATAGACTGGGGGAAGAAATTTTACATTTTTATTGATGACAATTGTTGTACCATAAAGTATGGGATATCAACATATATTCTACATTAGATTAACAGTTGTAGATGTGACAAAGACAGACTGAAAAGAGAACCTATGGGCCTACCATAACCCTGATGCAGCACCCAAATGTACATCTCTTCAGTGTATGTACAGAGACCAATAATTCCCACTATAAGCATGTGCCAAAAATACTTGACCTAACTTTGGCCAATTATCAACATAAAAAAAACACCACTATTATGGGTAGAAATAAAAACAATAAATAACTAAAGCAGAGGTCTCAACAAAAACTGAACAATTATGTGAGAATGAATGTTAATTGCAGGTCTGTCTGTTTATTGCTTACCATATAACCTATTACATTTTTCTGTTCACAAAAACTTCTGAACTTACTGACACGCGGTCCTTGCTTGTATATCCCCTCTAGTGTATTTCAACCATGCCACTCAGTCATATCTCCTGATCGATTTGTGGAAATATGCAAGTCCAACTCTTGCAATAGTGGCAATACCACTTGCACGAGCCTGGAGGAATATGCCTCTCAGTGCTCCAATGAAGGAATCTGTATTGACTGGAGGAATGCTACCAATGGAGAGTGTGGTGAGATATATAAACCAATAGTGTACAGTTTGTCATGTGGAATTGTGAAAATGTGTATGTAAACATATGTCCATCTTACAGAGAACAAGTGTCCAAGCGACAAAGTATATGTGGCCTGTGGCCCCATTGTAGAGCCTACATGCAATGACAGGTAAAGTATGTTAGTATGATGTTTTTTGTTTTTACCTGATTCATATGCTCACATTTTGAATTAAATGATGCTCAGTTGTGGAGGTTGTTTTGTCTCTTGTCAGTGTGTGATGAGGACGTCTCAGAACCCACAGATTTTAAGTTATACTGTATGTAAGGAATAGGAACAATATGTCATTTTGCTTGTAACAGTGGCACTTAGTGTTTAAAAGTGGTACTGCACTCTAAATTCAAAACAAGAATCGTCTCGCCTCACCCCCTGGTCCTCAGACTGAAGCTCACGCAGGTTGCTAGATTGAAGGCTAGTATGAAGGTATCGCTTTAACCCTCCTGTTGAGGGTTAAAGCGATACCGAGACAGAGACTTGATTACAATTACAAAGATATATATTCCAACAATATTATTGGGTGTGGGTGTAACTGTTTCTTCACCAGCAAAGGTCTCCGCTCTTAAAGCCCTGTATTGTGAAAATCTTCATGCCATTTTAACAACCTCTAATTCCATATCTGAAATCAGATACAATGAGAAGTACCAGGCTGGTAGCTGGCCAGCCAACAAGACTCAGGAGGGTTGCTACTGTCCTGAGGGCACCACCCTATTCAACACGGTCTATGACACATGTGTTGCCTCGTGCGGTAAGAGAGAAATCGTTTAGAAAACTTGATTTGATTAGTTCATGAAATATTTTTTTACAAACGCATTAGCTGTCACACCTGCAAATCTACAAACACTGTCTGTTTGAATTTCAGGTTGTGTTGGACCTGATGGGAAACCCAAACAGGTGAGTACCCTGAGTGACACATAGTACATTCATGTAAAGCAAAGCATGAGCTGTGTGTCTGAACTGGTTCCTTTCTCTTAACCAGCCTAATGACACATGGACAGCTGACTGCAAAGAATGTGTGTGTGACATGGATTCATTAAGCGTCCAGTGTAAGTCCATTGAATGCCCAGCAATACAGAGCCCTGACTGCACCGAGACTGGCCAGCAGCTAGTCAATAAGACCGAAAACTGCTGTCCAACAGTGTCATGTGGTGAGTTGTGGTGTCACCGAACTAGATGTGATTCTGTTACTTTTTTTGTTGAATCTTATGAATGAATCTGCTTCTTACAAAGATGAACCCACCAGCCCTCTTTTCATGGGATTGTTGAAAAACCTTCAGTCTTATACCCTTACTTCATGGTTTAATTGCAGTCAGTGGTTACAATTATTGTCTGTCTGGAAGGAACAACGAAATCTTCACAGCTTAAAACAATGTTCTTTGAATAATGCTAAACAGTAGTATTGGAGTATTGGTTTAAGGTTCGAGAAGTGGGTTCATGACTAGGTCACTGCTTTCTGTAAAAGAGAGCCTGGTTCTTGGAATTGTTGTTATCAAAGTAAAATTCCAAAATCTCCACCTTCACATTTTGATCTGATACTAATCATCCCATCCTTTTGTCCCCAACAGAATGCAATGTAACCTTGTGCCCCTCTCCTATGACCTGCCCGCTGGGCTTAATACTCAACGAAACCGAAGGAACCTGTTGCAAATCCTACTCGTGTGGTATGTGACTCCAGCCTATTAACATATCATTAGCTTAGAACTCCACACCAGTTGAAACATATCAGAGAGATAAACAGAGGTGATCTGGTATTACTGTTGTTGTAAGTGCAAAAGTGTTATAACAGTTGAAAGCAGCAGTGAGAAAAAGCATACCATCACTCTCCAACACTTGCAAATGAGCGTCTACATGGTGGAGAATATTTGTTGAATACGTTGTTGTGTGTAAGGTTTAAAGCAGTAAAAGTTTTAAGGATATTGTCACTAGATGGATAGTTGGAATCCACTGAATTTTGTGGTGTTCAGAAATTTTATTAATTTTTGTAAATCTGAAACAATGAGTCTTCACGTTAAACTGTTTTGAGGAAAAACTCTTGCTTCAGATTACATTGACACGAGATCAGTATTGATTTGTTTCATTGCATCCAACACAGAGAAACAGATCGATACATCTTCATCAGTAATTTAATAAACTAGTGTCAGTGTGAACCTAACTCGTGTCTCTATTTTCTTTTTGCAGTTCCTGAAGGTGTATGCATCTATAACATGACTAAGTACAAGGTAAGCACACACAAATTCCAAAAGTCACATGTCAATATATCTGTCAAGGTTAAGGTACAACATCAAAGGTGCAAAGGAGACACACACAGACAGAGCAGGTTGAATTAAATCTCCAATTAATAAATTCATATTAATTTGATTGATATTCTACATCACAATTCTGTGTTTGGTGTTATTCCTATTATGCAAGATCATTTGTTGTCCATGGTAACCTGTATGTGCATCATCATGTGATTTCCCGATACATAAGCGAGTAAGAATGAGTCCTTATTTATAAAACACTGATGATGCAGCATTACAGTCATTAAACCTTTTAATGGAATTAATTACCTGTCAGTCATTTCACTGTATGTTTACACTAGATTTGTTTTGCACTAAGTCAGTGTGAACATGAAATAGACCCAAGCTAAAATTTAACAATGGAAAATTATTTGAAAAATAGGTGTGAAAGTTTCCTTTGATTACTGCATTTTTGTTTGAGAGTAAAGCACTAATCAATGTGTATTTTTTAGCCTGGTGAAAAGATACCAACACCACAAACACCAGAACCAGAAAAGCCATTAGAAAAACCTTCAGAAGAACAAACCACATCCACAACACCATCATCGGGAGCAGGACAAACATCGGAAAAAACTACAGTGCCACCATCAGGAGCTGGACAACCATCACAAACAACAACAACAACAGCACCACCATCCGGTGCAGGACAACCATCAGAGACAACGGCACCACCATCAGGTGCAGGACAACCATCCCAAACAACAACAACAACGGCACCACCATCAGGTGCAGGACAGCCATCAGGAACAACAGCACCACCATCAGGAGCTGGACAAGCATCAGAAAAAACAACAACAACAGCACCACCATCAGGAGCTGGACAACCATCCCAAACAACAACAACAACATCAGGAGCCAAACAACCATCCCAAACAACAACAACAACGCCACCACCATCAGGAACTGGACCACAATTAGAAGCTGGACAACCATCCCAAACAACAACAACAACGGCACCACCATCAGGTGCAGGACAGCCATCAGGAACAACAACAGCATCATCAGGAGCTGGACAACCATCAGAAAAAACAACAACAACAGCACCACCATCAGGAGCTGGACAACCATCCCAAACAACAACAACAACAGCACCACCATCTGGAGCTGGACAACCATCAGAAACAACAGCACCACCATCTGGAGCTGGACAGCCATCAGAAACAACAGCAACAACAGCACCACCATCAGGAGCTGGACAACCATCCCAAACAACAACAACAACAGCACCACCATCAGGAGCTGGACAACCATCAGAAACAACAGCAACAACAGCACCACCATCTGGAGCTGGACAACCATCAGAAACAACAGCACCACCATCAGGAGCTGGACAACCATCAGAAACAACAAAAACAACAACGGCACCACCATCTGGAGCTGGACAACCATCAGAAACAACAAAAACAACAACAGCACCACCATCTGGAGCTGGACAACCATCAGAAACAACAAAAACAACAACAGCACCACCATCTGGAGCTGGACAACCATCAGAAACAACAAAAACAACAACAGCACCACCATCTGGAGCTGGACAACCATCAGAAACAACAGCACCACCATCAGGAGCTGGACAACCATCCCAAACAACAACAACAACAGCACCACCATCAGGAGCTGGACAACCATCCCAAACAACAACAACAACAGCACCACCATCAGGAGCTGGACAACCATCCCAAACAACAACAACAACAGCACCACCATCAGGAGCTGGACAACCATCCCAAACAACAACAACAACAGCACCACCATCAGGAGCTGGACAACCATCCCAAACAACAACAACAACAGCACCACCATCAGGAGCTGGACAACCATCCCAAACAACAACAACAACAGCACCACCATCAGGAGCTGGACAACCATCCCAAACAACAACAACAACAGCACCACCATCTGGAGCTGGACAACCATCCCAAACAACAACAACAGCACCACCATCAGGAGCTGGACAACCATCCCAAACAACAACAACAACAACATCACTACCATCAGGAGCTGGACAACCATCCCAAACAACAACAACAACAGCACCACCATCAGGAGCTGGACAACCATCCCAAACAACAACAACAACAGCACCACCATCTGGAGCTGGACAACCATCCCAAACAACAACAACAACACCACCACCATCAGGAGCTGGACAACCATCAGAAACAACAGCAACAACAGCACCACCATCTGGAGCTGGACAACCATCAGAAACAACAGCACCACCATCAGGAGCTGGACAACCATCAGAAACAACAAAAACAACAACAGCACCACCATCTGGAGCTGGACAACCATCAGAAACAACAAAAACAACAACAGCACCACCATCTGGAGCTGGACAACCATCAGAAACAACAGCACCACCATCAGGAGCTGGACAACCATCCCAAACAACAACAACAACAGCACCACCATCAGGAGCTGGACAACCATCAGAAACAACAACAACAACAACAGCACCACCATCAGGAGCTGGACAACCATCAGAAACAACAACAACAACAACAGCACCACCATCTGGAGCTGGACAACCATCAGAAACAACAGCACCACCATCAGGAGCTGGACAACCATCCCAAACAACAACAACAACAGCACCACCATCAGGAGCTGGACAACCATCCCAAACAACAACAACAACAGCACCACCATCAGGAGCTGGACAACCATCCCAAACAACAACAACAACAGCACCACCATCAGGAGCTGGACAACCATCCCAAACAACAACAACAACAGCACCACCATCAGGAGCTGGACAACCATCCCAAACAACAACAACAACAGCACCACCATCTGGAGCTGGACAACCATCCCAAACAACAACAACAACAGCACCACCATCAGGAGCTGGACAACCATCCCAAACAACAACAACAGCACCACCATCTGGAGCTGGACAACCATCCCAAACAACAACAACAACAGCACCACCATCTGGAGCTGGACAACCATCAGAAACAACAGCACCACCAACAGGAGCTGGACAACCATCCCAAACAACAACAACAACGGCACCACCATCAGGTGCAGGACAGCCATCAGGAACAACAGCACCACCATCAGGACAAACAACAGTATCACAGGAGCGTTTTGTACCCGGGCCCTGTCAGGAGTGTTACTGTGGCCCCGAAATGGATCCCGTCACCAAGCTTAACATCGCTACCTGCACACCTGTTGTCTGCGAAACAAACTGCTCTGAGGTAAGCACACATTCACGACTCTTACACAAAAGTACTCTTATTGGACAGACAACAGAGATGCATTCACACTCACACAGTATAGAGTTAATTGTTGTACTGGTCTGGTCAAGAGAAATACTTCTCAGTACAATGGAATCAAGTACAACAGCACCACAAGCTTCAACCTCATGATAAACATGTAACTGAATTAACTCTTGAATTAACTTAACTTAAAATCATAAAGATCATAAAGGTAGAGTTTATGACAGAGCCAATGTATTTGGATTGCATTAAATTGTAGCAGTTTATTCTCTCACCCTCACTCTCCCTTCCCCTCTCTTTCTCCAGGGTTATGAATATCAGACTGAACCTGACAAGTGCTGCGGGCAGTGTGTTCAGAAGCGCTGTATTTTCACCACACCTGACAACACAACACGTGTCATTGATGTAAGCTGAGTTTGGTTTACCAATTAATAATTTTGATGCATATTTAGATAAGATTGTTTATTAAAGTAAATCTTCGGCTCTAGTATATTTATTACACAGAGACTGGACAATTCCAACCATGAGCAAGCACTTGGTGACAATGGCATGGAAAAACTTCTTCATAATAGTAATACATAAGACTAGGCTTATTTCAGAGCATTAAGGTTGATTATATTTGGTGCAGAAATTAAATTAAACAAAATACCAGAACCTATTCATATCACCAACTTTCAGAGATGTAATGGTATTTTAGCCCAGGGTGTGAGCAAAAAAAATAATCTTGTTGAATATCTGACTTGACTTCTGTTTCCTATTGGCACAGGTCAACGAAACTTTTGTATCCCCTGATGACAAGTGTGTCAAGTATACCTGTGAGAATATCAATGGAGACCTTGTTACAAAGGAGACCAAGACCACCTGTCCTGCCTATAACCCCTTGGACTGTGAACCTGTGAGTATATTAAACATGTATAACTGAATCCGCCTCCGCCCCGCTCATACTGTCCACGTCTAATACGCAACATGACACGACTTTTTCTCCTCTAGGGCACCGAGACAACAGACGCTGATGGATGTTGCAAATCCTGTAAGTCAGTGGAGTCACAGTATTTAAATAAAAATCCTGTGTATCACATGCCATCGTCAGAGCCTAACAGTTGCTGTTTGTTGCAGGCAAAGTGCGAAGTGTGTGTGAGGTCCAGAATAAGGAGACAGTCATCGAGGTGAACGGCTGTAAGAGCACAGTCAACCTGACGTCCTGTGCTGGACACTGTGGTAGCTCATCCATGTGAGTCTCTTTAGCACCAAAAGTTCAACTGGATCTGCAAAATCAGTTAGTTTTCACTGTAATTTGAAGTTCAGAGTGAGTTTGTCTGTGCACTCTTTAATACAGCAGCTCATTTTGGGGTCATCTGTTGGTGATACCAGCCACATGACTTAATAATAGTTTTCATGTTCCCTTTTGTTAGTTAGTACGAGTTACTCACCCTCAGAAACAAGAACACGTCACAGTGCATTAAAGTGAAAAACAAAATTGCAGGCATGACCCTTTACACCTGTACAAGGTGAGGTATTTGAAGCTGATCCAAACCTCTATATTTAATTCACTGTTGAATAAGCTGCTGTCTGCTGTCTGTGTGTGTACAGATATTCAGCAGAAGCTAACGCGATGATACACCAGTGTGAGTGTTGCCAAGAGGACACCACCAGCAAGAAGCAGGTGGAGCTGACCTGCGCTGACGGTTCCAAGGTCCAGCACAGCTACACTGTGGCGGAGACGTGCCGCTGCAACAAGGCAGACTGTGTGTCCGGGACAACACCCAGGCCACAACGCCGCAGGAGACGCTGATCGATAACTTATGGCTTTAAACGAGAATGAGACCTTAGAAACACAATGCAAGGTGTAACCTTAGACCTTCTTTTTCTTGTCAGGTTTTATTATTTATAGGCATCATGTGTTCTTCTGCAGTGTCACAACATACTACTGTGATGTACTGTAAACTTTCTTCAACTTACGATTTCTTGAATGATTATTAAACTTATATTTCAGCAACATGAACACTTGAGACATTCAGATTGACTCTGGGGAATCAATGGATAACATCTGTGTGTTCCAAACATATGATATAACCATCAGGCTGTTTTACATTTTGAAGACGACATTTTAAAAAATGCACATCAAATTTTTCAGACCAAAGTGTTCAGACTTTCAGGTGCTGTGTAGCAGAGAACCGAAAATAACAGAATCACATGACACACAATAAAAGAACTGTGACGTTTTAAGAAAAATTTTACAGCGGTAGTTTTGGAATCACAAAGAAGTTGTAACTATCAGACAACATCGCTTAAATGAAACCTTTGGCAGACAGCACATTAACAAGACCTTGTAACTTACGAGCATCAACCAATGGAAAGCGTTAGCGTCTGTAGGGACTACAAACACCGTGGCTGAAAGAAAACTAAACATATAAAGCTCTGCTTGCGGTGTTAGAAGATGCTGAAGCATGAACTAAATTTTCTCTTCACCTCATGTACAACTTTAAAACTGATGGTCAGGAGTCAGCTTCTGAGGACAATGAACATTGAGTCTGGATAACGCGTCCTGATTAAAGTGACATCTTGCTCACACCTATCAAAAAATATTATTTTTTTAATTAAAGGAGACTCCACAGGATACCGCTGAATAACATCAAGTCTTCACATCCTCACTTTGCTGACTGAAAAGGGTCACGACTAAACTCTGCAAAGACACATTGTGGGGATATTTCTTCTAAACCTCGATCCTTCAGGTCGTTTGTTCAGTCTCCATCCTCTCCTCACCATATAGAATTCTATATAATTTAATACATCCATAATAATTTATCAGATTCTGAGTGCACTAGACATTTTACAGCTACATATGAAACAGAAGCAGTTCATTGCAGGTTACTATAAATAGGTTCTCCACACACTATTAATAACAACATTGCCATAAACTGAAGATGGACTGAAGTACAGCTAAACAGTGCAAATCAAACCCTGTAATCAGTGTGGGGGATACAGATGGGTGTACCACTGTGATCAAAACACACAATGATTTGAGCTAGAAAGAGAAGAAGAGAGTCTGTGTGACACAAACCTTAATGATCCTGTCACGACTTAAAGAATTTCCCAAATACATCTGACATTGATATCACCATATACCAATAACCAAAGGTGAGCACAGTTGTTGCGATGCTTTGAGGATATAGTTTGACAGCCAGCTGTGTGTTAGCAGAGACAGCCCAGGCCTCATGTACTGGTAAGCCAACAAGGAGTCAATGAAGGAAACAGATCTCTGTGGCTAGCAGCTGAGCTGGTGGGAGCCCAGATATGGCTGTAGTGTGGGAGGACTCTGTATGTGTGTGTGTGAATGCAAAGGAAGGGCAGTCTCTCCATGAGTAAAGACTGTTTTCTAAATGTCTGTGTGCATGCATTTGTAGGGAATGTGTGTATATGTGTGTGTTAGCATGTCCACTGTGAGCTCAGGCTCTGCAAGTTAGAGCTCCTCGGCCATCTGCAGCAGAGAGTTGATGGCAGCGTCCTTGTTGCCCTGCTGTGCGTCCAGCACAGTGCGGACCACTTCCTTATCCAGGTTGGGGAACATGTCCTGAAGAGCCTTCAGGTCCTCTTCGCTGCACACTGGACCACCCTGGCCCCCGACAGCTGGCATGGCTGCTGGCATTGCCATGGGCACCATTCCCTGGTTGTAGACCGCAGGCACTCCTAGTGACAGAGAACATACAGATAGATACAAGGTTTGGACTTTCCAAGGCCAAATCCCTTAAATTTAAGGACCCAACACAGCATAATTTCAGATGGTGATCCAAGTTAATTACTGTTACAAGACAGAGAACTAACAGAATGTACCCTATTTTTATATATATATAAAAATTCAAGCAGGTTCCATGACCAGTGTCCATTTGTAGCTTTGATTTTTGCATAGTGGGTAGTGACCGAAAGAATGAGATCGCGAATACAAGTGGCCGAAATGAGCTTCCTTCGCAGGGTGGCCGGGCTCTCCCTTAGAGATAGGGTGAGAAGCTCGGCCATCCGCGAGGAGCTCAGAGTAGAACCGCTGCTCCTCCGCTTCGAGAGGAGCCAGCTGAGGTGGCTCGGACATCTCGTGAGAATGCCTCCTGGACGTCTCCCTGGTGAGATGTTCCGGGCACGTCCCTCCGGGAGGCGGCCCCGGGGAAGACCCAGGACACGCTGGAGGGACTATGTCTCTCGGCTGGCCTGGGAACGCCTTGGGGTCCCCCTGGGAGAGCTAGAAGAAGTGGCTGGGGAGAGGGAAGTCTGGGCTTCCCTGCTGAAGCTGCTGCCCCCGCAACCGGTACCGGAAAAGCGGTAGAAGACGAACGAACGAACGAACGAACGATTTTTGCCCTCAAATTCGCAAACTTTCAAGGATTTCAAAGACCTGTGGGACCCAAATATTTTGCTGTTTACAAGCTGAAGTTGCAATAAACCTGATGACACTACTATGACATCATCAGGGTTATGTTGTCACACTTGACAGAGTTCCTCTGAGGTCACAGAATACATGATACATAAGCCATTCACAAAGACAGTGGGAGAGTGTGTGTGTGTTTCTGACCTGCGATGGGCACGTATCCTACTCCTTGCTGATAAACAGAGGGCATCAGGACAACAGGCTGAGTCATCATCCCTGCCGGTATCGACTGGCATAAAAAACACACAGAGACGACAGTCACATCCCTGCGACCTCAAGTCTATGGAGGCAACATCCAGACCAGCATAGGGTGTGAAGTTGCTGAGAATAACACAGAGTGTACATCCATGGTGGCAACACTAACAGAGAACCTGAAACTTTCACGTTGTCCTCCGGGTAAAATTCAGTTAAGAAGAAAAAGAACATGTAGCCGTTTGTTTTACGGGGTATCTGTAAATGTACTCACAGCGAAAGACATCACCAGGTTGATCATGCCCTCCTTGTCGTCACCCTGCCTGCCACTGAGGCTGTACCACTCATCCACCACGCTGCCCTCCCTCAGGCCTTCTGGGATGGTAACATGAGTCCATGCTATCCTGTCATCCATGGAGAACGCTCTCTGCATGGCACAATAAACATGTTCATCATCGTCCTCAATACAAACATGTATAATGGATGACTTCCTTCAGCAATTAGCCAGAGAATGGAGAACAGTGATCGACAACTCTGTGGCCTCTACGACCTCCTCCACCTCCTCACCTCATCGAAGATCTCCAGGTAGAAGGAGTCCACCCCAGGAGGCACCGTGCACTGGATCACCTTGTTCCAGCGTGGGTTCTTAGCTCCGTTGTGAGCTGTTGGTGTCTCGTAGACTGCGTATCCCAGTCTGATCCTACAGTATGGATCCATCCTGGTCATCCCGTAGTTTTTAGCCAGCTTGGCCTATACAGCAAAAGTGTGTTCAGATTAATTCAGTGGGTGGTGGCATACAGATGTACATTACTGAGATATTCCACATGATTTCAGCTCCCAGTTACATTTATATGCACACAGTAAGGACGTGTTAATGGGATAAACTAACTGTTCTTTATAGTTTGTACTATGTCCATGGAAAATTCTTGATTCTGATTGGCTGAAAGGTGTGGATTCACTTTTATTAACTGGACTATCACCAGAATTATCGCTGCAATTTTCCCACTTGCCTTCCACAATCAAATCCCATTATCTACATTGTATTATCTAAATGTTTGTAGTCACGTTTCTAACAGCTCAAACTTGGCTGTGCTTACCTGGACCACCGTAATGCTGAGTCGCCCTACGGTGCCTATTGAGCCTCCATACTGCAGCTGTCTGGCTGCCTGGGCATCCAGCTGGACCTGCTGCTGCTGCTGTGTGGGAGTGATCCGCAGGAAGTCCTGAGGAAGCTCGCCAATATACACCTGAACACGAACACACACAGACACACACACTTATTCAGAGTGATATAGAGAAAGCAGACACCTGACACAGTAAAAACAAGTTGATGTTCATTATCGTATAATAGTTTAAACTAAAATGAAATTAATTGCATTTTATCTCTGTAGTTTTGACCCTGCAGTATCTATTATTCAGTTTTTGTGTATGTTTCTGTCATATCCAAAGTAACCAGAAAATGACGATACGAGGATCCCCACATTGAAACATCATTTGAATCTTATGAACATCATGTGAGTCTATAATGACTCCTCCTAACAATACAGCCAGTGGTCTTTGCGCACGTGATCAACAGTGTGTGGTGTGTATGCAACACAACTGGAATAGAGAGACTCAGCAGCCTGGTGTTCAGCCAGCGTGTATTTTGGAGGTGCTGTGAAGTGCTGCACAGGCACAAGAGTGTATGAGCATCATCAGCATGAGCACCCGACTTAAATCAGCAGGCCGTCTACTAGGGCTGCCACGATTAGTCGATTAGTCATGATTATGTCGACGAACAAAATCGTCGACAACTAATTTAGTCGTCGACTCATCGTTTTGTTTTTTTTTACTTTGCTTTTCTCTCGTAACTGCGTCTGCCTTTCTGTCACACACACACACCCCTATGCACATGCGCAGTAGTGGTAATCGGCGTCAGGCCTGACTGTACCGTAAATGATACCATAACACAGACCCTCCAGGAATTCACGATGTTGCGATTTGCAACTTCAACGCAACTTCAGTGAATCCCCGTGAATTCAGGGCGGTGTTGCAATTTTAACCAATCACTTTTTCCGCAACTTCCGCGGAGTCTGCCCAGGGGATTCAACTTGGCGGGTCAGGGACGGACGCACGGTGCAGGAGGATCACCTCGTGGGACCTCTCCCTGGCACTGGCTGGCCTTCGCCGGGCGCATTTCCTCCGCGGCGGCTCTGGGTCGGCATGGGAAAACTCTGGGGCGAAGGTGGCTCACGGCTCCATCTGCAAGGTTTACAGTGCCCGCCCCTTCCCGGGACAGTGAATTTACGCATGATCCGATTAGTCAACTAATCGAAAAAATAATCGGTGATTAGTCGACTATCAAAATAATCGTTTGTGGCAGCCCTACTGTCTACAACAACTTTAAACACTTCGACCTTACCTTCTTACCTTCGACCTGCTCAGTGTGTCGTATAAAGTGATTCTTTTCAGTCTTTTTTCATCTTACACGTACGGACTGTCAGAACATGCAAACCATGCAGACCACTGCTGTAGGGAACACGGCATGAGTGTAACAGTCAGGACCCTAAACAAACTGTTCACAGCACAGTGGAAAGAGGTCAAAGGTCATGGACCAGGAGGCGGCCAGAGAAAGATAAATCCAACAACAGACCAGCAAGGCCATCTTTGAAAAAAGTGAAACACAAAACAGTGACACAGACTCGTGAGAAAGACTGAAGTCAGGGTGTGGCTAGAAAAGCTCAACTCAGCCTGCTAACAGCAGACCACAAGCAGATTGACCAGCTTGTTGATGAGGATTTAGGTTCATATCTTAATAGCAATATAGCCATACATTATTCTTATGATCTCTATTATCTCATATTGCATCTAAATATACTGGTAATCAAGCAACAAGTACTCATGTATGCCAGGGTGCATGTTCCATCTGTACAGAGGGAGACACTAGAGACGCTCACTAGGGTCGCAGGGGGGTTGGAGCCTATCCCAGCTGACATTGGGAGAGAGGCACATAGAGACAAACAACCATTCACACTCACATTGACACCTACGGACAATTTAGAGTCACCAATGAACCCGTTAAGATCACGTCTTTGGACTGTGGGAGGAAGCCGGAGTACCCGGAGAGGACCCGCGCAGACAGTGTGGGGAGAACACGCAAATCACACAGAAAGGCCCCAGCCCAGATTCGAAGCAGGAACTGTGATGTGAGGAAACTAAAGATGAAGTGACTGCTGGTGATCCAACAGCTGACCTGTTAACTAGCCTGAACCAGGGCAGGTAGCAAGTTACTCCATGTACTAAGTAGATTGTAATCCTGTTATGACTCTGACGATAACAAGCTGAACACTACACACACACACACACAGTATCTCATAAAACTACTACTCCTGCTTCCTGTCATTGCGTAAATATTCCGACTATCAGTGTCTGTACATATCGCATGTACCTGTATTCACATGTGATATGAGATACCGTCAGTGAGGGTGGAGACTGATTTGGCCTGGTTAGGAGACGACAGACTGAGCATGTTCACTTCTTCACCTGAGGAACACACCTGTAGTTGAAATGACGTCATTTTCACCTACAATAAAACACGGATTTATCATGCACGTGAGTCATGATCTAGTCTTTTTTCGGTTGATACGTTTGTACACGAACAGTCAGACGTCTACTCAGGTCTTTATTTCTACAAGGGAACGGTACTTTTACTTGAATACAGTGAACTCCTCCTGAAGCTCTTCAAATGTTTATTTAATATATATATATATATATAATATATTATGGGATGCACCGAATATTCCCAACTGAAAGTATTCGCCGTTCAATGACCATCGGAATGACTATGATGCGTTCATGAATGTGGGAAAAATTTAAATTCACCGGAAATATAATAAAACTAATAGTTTTCTTTCAAGAACAATAAAAGTGATTAAAACAACATGCACGGTCAAACATCTATCCTAACTAAAGGAGAGTCTATGGCGTAAAGATGGATGAGTACGGACTTTGGGGGAACATTTCATTTTAAAAAGTTGCCCGACGGCTCGTTGGACAAAAACAAGGTGATTTGCACAGTTTGCAAAGCCGAATTTAAATTACCCAGAAGAACACGACTTTAACATATCACCTCAAAGCAAAACACCCTCCTGAAAATTACCTCACGGGACCTCGCCCGTCTACACTACAGGAGTGGGCACTCTCAGTTATTTCCTCATTCTGGCTTTTTGTCTATTTGCACTGTGCACATATGTGCACCTTAAGCCAATAACATGAATGAATTTAAATATACTTCCTCTGTGTTATTCTACATTAATTTGATCATTTTACATAAATAACACTTCATTATAGGCTTCAGTCTCCAGAAAAATGCAATTAATTTAATGATAAATTTACTGATAAATAATCGCGATTAATGTCCGTGTCGCGATTAATGTCCGTGTCCGATTAATCGCGATAATTACGAATTTTGCGATTAATTAGTGTGTTTTTTTTAATCGTTGCAGCCCTATATATATATATATATATAATATATATAATATTATATATAAATATATATATACATACATACATACATATACATACATATATATATATATATATATGGTCGTGGACGGTGTGACGTCGTTTGACTGACAGCTGTCCACGGACTCTGTTAGCTCATCGGAGCTAGCATTAGCATTAGCTCGCCATAAACGTAACAGTGGTGTGTGTGTGTGGTGTGGTGCGTGTGTTGTGTGTTGTGTTGTTGTTTACAGACTAAAGTAGTTAACAGAGGTGTTGACAAACTACAGACAGCTAGTTCCGCCTAACGGTCCACAGACAGACGACAGACAGACAGACAGCAGGACAGACAGACAGACGGTGTACCTGTCCCGCTGCGTGTGTGGTGGTCGCCATGGTGTCTTCAGGTGGGGGATCAGATCGTTCTTGACCCGCAGACGTTTTGTTTTTACAGATTAACAACAAACAGGCTCTGGTCTGAGTGGAACGGATTACTCTCGACCCGGAAGTGATTTCACTTTTTTTTACTTTTTTTTTTTTTGAACAAATCTTTATTTCAACCAAGTTCGACAAACAGCTGCAGGTGTTATGTAACGCTACTACTACTTAACTACGGAAGCCCTAAAGGCCAAACATACATACATTTTATTCCCGTTTTCTCGTGATAACGATAATTAATTCAAGTGCGCCCGTATTACAGAAGTATGGCAAATGCATGTAGTCCATGACATGACATATATACATAGACGCCGCATTGAGTACTGAATCGTACGTTGACACGCCGCCATATTGGATGTGGCAGATCTGCCGGTAAACTAATACAAGGAAATGGACTGAACTTCATAAAGCGCCTTTCTACAAAGTTCTTTAAGTTAATGTCTCTTATACACCCATTCACACACACACTAATATATCTGGGAACAAATAGGCACCGAAAACAACGTATGTAACTTTTAAAGTGATGATTAAATGTTTACTCCTTATGTAAGCACCAAACCAACGTATGTATTTTCTAATGCTGAGTGTTTGCAACTACTAATGTGTGTAACACTGTTACTATGATAAATATTGAAATATTATTTAACATTTATTCTGTGTCTATAATAACCACATCCTGAAATGTAGATGTGACATGAGGGTTTTCTGAATAAAGAGCACTAACGTGTACATTACAACAACACACCCCCACACACACACACATATATATATATATATATATGTTTGTTTCCCAGATATATTAGTGTGTGTGTGTGAATGGGTGTATAAGAGACATTAACTTAAAGAACTTTGTAGAAAGGCGCTTTATGAAGTTCAGTCCATTTCCTTGTATTAGTTTACGGGCAGATCTGCCCGAACCAATATGGCGGCGCCATTTACGATTCAGCGCTCAATGCGGGGTCTATGTATATATGTCTATGTCTATGCAGCTGCACGTAACGCTACTACTATTAACTATGGAAGCCCTAAAAGGCCATACATACATACATTTTATTCCAGTTTTCCCGTGATAACGAGATAATTAATTCGAGATCTTGAGAAAACAAAACGATTCTAGTTAGGGATGTAACGATGGACTCAACTCACGACTCGATTCAAGTCACGATTTTTTTGTTCACTGTAAAAATGCTGTACACTATCTCTGTTCACACTCACTCTTCAAGTCAAAGACAAACATTCATCCAGAAACACACTTCGGACAGAAAACACAGGAAATATGACATTTTCTCAAACACTTTATTCGTACAGAAACCAAACAATCTACCAAGCAGTAGGGATCACAGAGTCGTCTCACAGAAATGACAGCACTGTAGCTTCATGTGTTGCAGAATGCAAATATCTGAAGCTTCAAAACAACCCAAGCACTGAAGACACAGATCCAACCCCAAAGAAAATCTAAAACTTAAGAGCTCCGTTTTAACGAGGTCTTGCATCAAAATCACAACGTAAAACTGAAAGAAAAAAAAAACTGCTTTTATTTAAATGAAATGGAGCAAAAGGCAGCTTCATAGAAACACGGCTTCATCAGCTCGTATTTCATCCATAAGAGCAGAGAGTTTGGTCAGAGCTTTCGTCTGCAAACAGTTTGAGTGAGCAACATGACGGATGAATACTATCACTCAAATTACACACAGGATGAAATACTGGATTCATGTTATCCATGTTACATGGCAGGAAAGCCTTCTGAAATGAACCTGGTGTAGATCTGATTACCCTTTCTTGCTGCAGTGGGAGCTTCACAGCAGACAACGCTCCAGTTTGTCACGGGATCACAAAAACCCTCATCCTTCATGTGGCTGCGCGGACATGCGTTAAGATACATTTGATAATGAAAATCTAAATCAAAGGGCCATATCATATCATATCATATCATATCATATCTATATCTATATATATAGACTGTTGAAAAATGAGAAAAATAACACAATATGTAAAGGCACATTATATGGAGGCACCTATAAAGATCTGACTAGATAGCCAATTGGACCATTCTCTAATAAATACCCTCTGCTGTAACAGAAAATGAGCAGTGACACTCCACTGATATCACAGCTATCAACTCAAATACAGGTGAGTGTGAGGATGACGTGTAGGTTAGAGTGTTTGGAGAGTTTAAGAGTCTCAAAATGTCAGTCTGGATAGACTTTGTTGGACCAGAAGTCACAAAATATGTGTCTCATTTGTTACATTCACCTCTGTCCCTTCCAGGCCACTGCCGTTTTCCCACCTTCCAGGCAGAATTTGTTCAAATTTGTTTAGACATTGGACACAATTTAGTTGTGCAATCAACTAATAAACATCCCAGCTGCTTTTCTATTGTCTGATGTTGTGTTACCACTGTGACGGAGTGCAACTGTAGGAGCTAAATGTCTTGTGTCTGCCTTACTGTACTACATAACTCATAACTGTAAAAAACAAACATGATGGAAGACCGAAGTAGAGGAAGTTTCAAGTGTCTCCATACCACCACTGATTTGCAATACTTGAAGTTGCATCAAACGTCTGCTTGGGGACATATTACCTTTTTTCTTCTTCATCATCTTGTAACTCTAATCTGACAGTTCCTGACTGAACATGTACCCTTTTCAATTTGTAAAATGTTATTTCTTGAGAGAAAATGTAATAATATGTACAAAGAGATATGTGCATATAACTGCAACAAGGGACCAAGACCATGGCACAGGAATCACTCTGGCTTCTGTTTGTACTGTAGTTCGAGTAGCATTGACCAGATCACGTGTACGTGGTTGAAACAGTCCTTGTGGAGAGTAAAAATTGGATGATGGATATCCAGGCAAAGACTTAACACCTCTGTAGAAAGCAACTCATTTATCTAGGAATTATCCAAAACACATTTCTGAGTTTCTGAGATTGAACAACTTTGGATCCTTTGTTCCGTGAAAAAAATGGTTTATAGGAAAACATTTTGTTAATAGCTACTTGAAACAGTTATGGTCCTTTATATGTTTGTTTGGAGAATATTATATAAGGCTTTATTTTAATAGCTTTTAAAATTAACGATCAACTCTTGCTAACAAGTAGTAACATGATCTGTGTGATTAACAAGCTATCTTACATGGTAGCTAAAAGTTTTAACAGGTTCCAACAAGATTTTAAAAAGCTGACTGGTCATAATATCTTCCATAAAACTTACTCTGAGGTTTCAAAACCTATGATTGCTTTTTTTAACCTCAGTCATAGAGCAGGGTGAATCTGATTGGTCTTCCTGTGCACATTTGGAGATTGGTGCTTTGCAGGTAGAACCAAGATTTTATATTTTTAAATATCGGGACCATAAATGCACCACAGTTAAAAATAAACCAATACAAATGTTAATCAAAGATATTTTGGCTTTTTTCAAGCTTTATTTTTGAGAGACGGCTGAAGAGCGACAGGAAAGTGGGGAGAGAGAGAGAGAGATGGGGAACGACATGCAGCAAAGAACCGCAGGTTGGATTTGAACCCTGGGCCGCTGCTCAGCCTTTGAACATGGGGCGGATGCTCTACAAACTGAACTACTCAACACCCCAATCTTAATGATCAATAAACTAAAAAGAAAGTCAGATAGAACCTTGGAAGGTCATGGTTTATTACTGATGCCTGTAGTCAAATGTCACATTTTTGTCTGATCAGCTGACCTGCTGTGCTCGGACTAAAATGTTAGTGTGGGTAACACTAACAATTGTGAGTGTGTGAATTTTTACAGTTACATTTCAGTTTCTGTCTAGCGAACTGTGAGAGACCACTGGACCTGTAAAGTAAAATAAAGTTTTAATCAAGCCGGATGAGATCATGGCTGGATCATGGATACATTACACTCACAACGTACAAGTACAAGTCACAATGTTGGTCCGCCGGTCAGGAAGACTGCTGACCGAGTCCGTGGCTTTTCTGGATTATATTCAATGAATACACACACAGTGTACACACCACTAAGAATGAGTATGCCACTTGTGTTTGATATTGGTCTGTGATAAAAAAAATGATTTAATGTTGCAACCATTCAACTTGACATCAAGCCTGAGTCAGTTCTTCAGTAAAGATCTGCTGTTCATGAAGCCGCCTGCCACACCAAATCAACCCCCTGAAGTCTGACCAGTAAAGCAAGTCCAATAATAAAAAGGGGGGAAAATACTGATTGTGCAAAACATTTGGCACCAGTTTATTCATCATTTTTAACTTAACACAAACTAGATCACATTTTGCCAAGAATTTCAGTGCAGATATAAAAAAAAACATGCATACTAAATATACTGTGACAAAAGTCTTTGTGTCTGATTCTCCACACAAAAAAAAAGAGCAGAACGGCATCATGTGCTTGCGGTGGTGAGCCGACAAGCTGAAAGTAAAAACTGATTCTTTTTTTTAATTTTTTTTTTTTAACACTGACAATAAATGTTACCTCCTCATAACATCACTCAAATGGGAACTCCCAAAGATGAACTCTTAGCTAGCCTAGCATTAAATTACAAATGTCCAACAACACATGATCGCTAACTCGCGTGAAAACTTTTTTTCTTCTTTTTCTAACTTAGGACACACACACCAACACTCACACACTCACACACTCACACTCTCACACAACACCGCCTAAAGACAGATTAGATGCTTTCACACACACACCCAAAAAAAACAAAAACAAAAAAAAACACAACAAAACCAGAGGATGGGGCACTGGGAGGACTGCTCCACAACACAGGAGATAAAAACAAAGTTAAAGGTCAGACTCATGTCAAGCTGATTTTGCAAAAACTCTAGTGGTTATGTCAGTCAGTTCTAGAAAAATAGATTCTCTTTTTGCTTGTAATAATAATAATATTAATCATAATACTACTACTACTAATAATAATAATAATAATAATCGGGATGTAACTTTCAAACATGTTCAGTGGCAGTCTTTCTAGTGCCCCTGTTGGCAGCACAGAGGACATATGGGGAAACAACAAAACAAAACCTCCTAGTAATCAATGTCAAACACAAGGTCAAAGGTGAATTTGGAAGCATCAGAGAAGCGCAGAAGACAAGGACTGGACGATGAACTGTGACGCCACATCAACATGCTAGGGCAAACAGGAAGAGATCTAGAAAAAACAAAAAGAAAAACACAACAGGGAGACAAACCTAGGTTAAACAGCAATGGAACACAGACAGGAGAGAGAAAAGAAAACCAAGAATGATCATCTGTGTGTGTGTGGGGTTGATTACACTCTAAAACAGTCAGTGTCAGGGACAGAGTGAGGACGAGCCACATGCTACCAGGAACTGAGGTGGATGACGACGAACAGCGACACACACATATGACAGCCTAAATTAAATGCCAGCACAGGATCGGTGACAGGGTCGGGTTGAACCGGGTCTACAGAGTCCTGAAGAGCAGCTAGAGTCCGGCACGCTATCTAAACACAGCTCATCACATTATGAAGGCCACTGGAATAATGACTTTTTATACAGATCTGTGAAAATAAAATGTTAAACGGTTGACTGGTGACTAAATTGTGCGTTTAAAAAACAAGTAAAAAAAAGTTCCATACTACATCAAATACATTTGTCAAGTTATTATAGTACCTATCAGTAGTTTTGCACATTTTATCCCAAAACGATATAATAGTTAACACCATAACTAACCAATGTGCAAATTATGTTGCTCCATTTTTGATTTCTGGATGTCATTTTTTTACCGTCACTAGTTTCTATCCATTTCTATGAATGATAAAGACTCTTGAAACTTTGTAAGTTGCACAGACTCACTGTGAACATGAACTTTTGTCGCTCACTAATGTAGATTTGAAAGGTCTGCATAGAAAACAAACAACTTTGAACAAAGATTAACACAAACACTGATGGACTAGACCATCATGTAAAGAAATGTATGCCTAAAGCAGCAGGAAAATGACGTCTAAGCATTACTATATGAAAAAAATGTAAAGAATACATGATTTGTAGAGCGATGTTACTTTTCATGTCTTATCATATTTCACAACAACTCATTTCTGACCGCTTCAAACATTCTTGTGATATTCATATATATATGTATATACTGCATATGGTCAACAAATCCCATATACACGGCCAAATAAACAATGACTAGGTCCTCCTGTGTGTACTGTGTGTTATTTCATTCCCTCTGTGCACAGAGCTCCACTCTTCATTACAATGAACACACACACACTGTAAGTTTATTATGAATGAATCCCACATGCACCATCCTGCTGTCTGAAATGCTAACTAGAGTACCAAATGTGGATAAATCCACCAGTGAAAATAGTCACTAACAAATGTACCATTTCTTCCTCTTTGTGTAATGGTTGGCTAAAAACAGCGGAAATTACGGAGCTAAGATGTGCACGCTCAGCATGATCAATGGGTTGAGAGAGACACACACAGGCAGACCAGGGAAGTGAGATAGTGCTGAAAGATGACCTAACACTTTGTTGGTTTTGGTCTTTTCATTAAATTTTTGGGCCTTTGAAACATGTCTCTTTGACACGCAGCCACAGTAAAAACTAAAGCTAAAAGGTGCTGAGCACTGACAAAAGAAGCATCCTATGAAGAGGTGAGATAAAGACGAAATGCTCTGACCATTTAGAAACAAACACTGAAGGTGAATTTAGGTGATGGTATAAAAAAAACGTACGACCAAGTCGCCCTCAGAAGGTTGACAAAGTGTAAATAACAGCGGTAAACTGAAGACTTCAGTTCAACACATAAATGTACAAAGTATTAGCTTCATTTATCTGGAGCAGTGACTCCTGCAGTAGTTTTTCAGTCTTCCAGTTCATGTGATAAATGATTTCTAAACACTTCACAGACACATTATCAAACAGGAATGGAATCACAGCTGGATCAGCTATGAAGACTAAGTCCCTGATACATAACTGTGATTCTTGTGCAACAGCAAGAATGCTTTGGTAAACAATATACCGTGAAATGTCCATAACGTGAAGTAAGTGGGACAATATTCCATAAAACATGGTGACTGATCCGAATGACCCCACAGCAGTCGAGCCGTTCTCATATCACATAGTTTTAACTCTGACTCAATCTTTGGACCTGGACCTAGAATCAGTTTTAAAAGTAGTTCTACTGCTAGAAATACAGACAGGACTCGTCAGATGAAGACAGGACCAACAGGCACGTGATGAACTTTTTAGAATAAACTATGCTCCCTGTGTTTTTTTTTTTGGAAAATTTGTGATTTATTCAGATGAAGACGTGTAACAGAGAAGAAGGGAGGGCGGGGTTGTAAGGGGGGTTTCTATGAAGTCTGTAGCAGCACTGATGGATCCTACACACACAGTCCATGCCACATGACACGCAGTACACATCAGCAAAAAAAGAAACAACGCTGAACAGGCAAGGAGAGGAGAGGACACACACCAGGAGATCAAATGGAGTTGTTGGACTTTACATTGTTTTTTGTTTTTTTTCAAAATAATTTCAATTCAGATAAATAATTTAGGCAATAAATAGTTCCCCGACACACAGGGGAAGTATAAAACCTATATAAAAATAGAAAAGGCATAATAGTTTAAATATACATCTCAATAATTGTCTTGCTTTCCTAGTTCTATAAAAAAAGAACAAAAAAAAAAAAAACACATTCTTGCAAGTTTAAGCAACTAACAGGTTCATCTTGAGCAATTTGACATGATATGAATTCTCCAGTCACAGAAGATATTCAAGTGGGAGACATAGTCGTGTAGCCCTCTGTAAAATAGCCAGCCACGAGCTAGCAGGACAGTAGCTGAGGGATGTTGATGACACCTGGATTCAAGGTAGAGACTAATTGAAACCATAGAAATGTGTTCGAACAAAGCATCACATCTGCATCACACAGATATTTAAATGAGTGGAAAAAAAAGCCTATGATGTTTTTGGTTTTATTGCCAAATTTCACAGTATTGCTTATCTGTAGCTGACAGTTGGTCTTCGCAAAACACGTCAGCCCAACCTGAAGCACGGGAGGAGCTCCGCCAAAACATGCCGTGTTTTTCGTCCTCTGGAGGAAAGTCTATAACTCCACAGCTACGTCACTACATGCCATTTTAACTGCATCGGAAGTGTGTCTAAAGAAAATTACGACAAAGGCAATATCAGACAGAAATCAACTCCAGACGGTGTTTGTGAAAAAAAAAAACCTACACGCAAATGTGAAGTCACCCACCTGAGACTTACACCCAGACGACAAGTCAGAGACAGGTGGCAGTCCAGTTAACAGCGATAACTAACCAACAGCTCCTCAGGACAAATATAGTTTAAACTCATCTGCATGTTTTGGTGGAGCTCCTCCTTTCTGTACTTCACCCTTATCTAAATTTAGGATGGACATCACAGACATTGTCTCCATTTTAAGAGATAGAGATATCTGATACATACGTAGGGGGGGACACCCCACACATTTTTGCTTTGTGAAAAACAGAAAAGAAAACCGTGTAATGATTTGGAAATCAAATGTAGAGCCTTGTCTTCTCCAGCTGCTGCCTGCTTTCAGGAGGTTTATGCTGGGTCTGGGTGATGCAGGTGGGGATGGGGATGGGGAGGGGGACAGGAAGTAAAAACAGATGGATTTGGCACCTGACTGTCACTGTGCAACACATCCTAACAATCAACTCATATGTGTATTATGTACCACAGCAAACTGATAACATTTCAACTTAAAGAAGATACACCTGTTTGTCTCAATGGTTAAAAAGGAAAACAAAGTGCATGAACCACAACAGAACACAGAAAGAATCCAGTCTAGCCTGAAAAATCTTGCATGTAGCTTCATGTGTCTCTTTGCCTGGACATGATAGAATGACCAGGAGAGGCAGCGCGGCAGACATCACCCTGTAATGCACAGACAAGTTTCTGAGTGGACCAGTCTTAGTTTGTTATTCATACTCCACTTACCATAACACCACCCTGCCTAACTAAGTCTGCAGTGCCTCAGCACCATCAGTAGGGCTTGCTGTCATTCTTTGAGCGTTTCAGCTGCACCTTCAGCCTCTTCATACCGATCTGGAAACCATTCATTGACTGGATGGCTGCCTGTGATGACACGGGGTTGTCATAACTCACAAAGCCTGAGGGGGGAAACACAAATATCAGAATGGAAACACGTTTTTCAAATAAAGAGCTTGAAATTCTGTTCAGTCCTCCCGACAATAACTACGAAAATCTAATCTCAAGGATGCTTATCCCTTCACTACACTAACACAGCATGAGGCTTCAGCAGTATAGCAGGTAGCTTGTTTTGTATGAAATCCTCTTTGTGGTAGAAGCATAGCACCACATGTCAACACAGAAACGTGGTTGACTTCATCTGTCTCTCACACCTAGGCCTGTGTTGAAAAAAATCGATTTTCCGATTCTGAATCGATTTGCATATTAATTCCTTAAGATCGATTTAATTAAATTATAATTTTAATACATTTTCCCCTGGTGAACTTTAACCCCACTAGTCGCGTCATTGAATTGAAACAGGCGTGCACCGTGTTTAAACTACACTACAGCGTCTCACACATGCGAGGTGCGTTCAATGGCCGTCGGAATGACTATGATGTGTTCATGAACGTGGGAAAAATGGAAATTCACCGGAAATATAGTAAAACTACAGACAAAAGAACACTCAAGGAAAACTCTACAACTACCAGCCACTTCTGTACGTTCTCTTAAAATAACTGAGGCGATTGCGGGTTACATTTGCAAAGATATGCGCCCGTATTACGTTGTTGAAAACGAGGGCTTCAGGCGACCAAAAAAATGGTTTTAATAACACTAACCGGAATCGAGATCGGATCTGATTATGCTAATCGATTCTCAGTCTCGAGAATCGGAATCGAATCGATTCTTGGAATTTGAATCGATACCCAGCCCTACTCACACCACTGAAGCCTCATATTAGCTTTACAAACTACACTGAAAAACTGTAAAATATGTATGAAATATTTTAAATCAGTTTGACAATAAAATTGTCATTTTAAAACCTTTATTTATAATGGCATTTTAAGGAAATACAGTATACAGAACAAAGTAATATTTATTATTATTATTATTATTATTATTTATTATTATTATTTATTATTAGTTTATTATTATAGAGACTGTTATTTGTACAGTAAAACACTAATATTTCATGGCAGAACCTTTATTCCATATGGCATTCATGTGGTATTTTGATGAATTACATGGCCAAACAGCGTTTTTTCAGATAATAATAATAATAATAATAATAATACATTGGATTTATATAGCGCTTTTCAAGAACTCACAAGACGCTGTACACAGTAAGGAAAAATAATAAAATAAAAATAAAAAATAAAATAAAATGAAAATAGCATGGGGTGGTGAAGGGGAGTCAGGGGCTGGGGTGAGGGAGATTGAGGCTTGAGAAAAAGAGAAAAGTTTTCAGTCTGGTTTTGAAGATTGAGAGTGAGGGTGAGTCACGGACAGAGGGGGGGAGGGAGTTCCAGAGACGGGGTGCAGCACGTGAAAAGGCCCTGTCACCGTAACCCTTCAGTTTAGAGGACGGTTGAGTGAGTGAAAGTGTGGCAGAGGATCGGAGGACTCGGGGGGGACAGTGGGGGGGTAAGAAGGTCGGATAGGTAGGGGGGTGCCAGGTTGTGGAGTGTTTTGTAGGTGAGGAGGAGTATTTTGTAATTGATCCGGTATTTGATGGGGAGCCAGTGGGAGAGCGGAGGACAGGAGTGATGTGTTCTGCATCCGAGTGTGGGTTAGCAGGCGGGGCAGCGGAGTTCTGAACCATTTGCAGTTTATGGAGGAGGCGAGTGGGGATGCCGATTAAAAGGGATTACAGTAGTCCAGACGGAGGAGATGAAGCAGGATGAGAGAAAAGGAAAAAAAAAAAAAAAAAAAAATATGGAATAAAATGACAACGTTAAATGTGAACTCAGCAGTGCCTGTGCCCTTTTACCGTAATATCAGAAAAAGACTAAAATTCCGGCAAACACAGCAGACAGTTTTTTAACAGTGTGGAGAATATGTTTGCATAAAACAAGGACTGGCTTTACAATGAAAGGGTCACTTAATGCAGCAAGCAAAAACACATAGAATAACTGTGAACCTTAATAATCACGCTACTAAAGTCAGCTCCCTTTAAAATTCATGAATTGTTTTTTTTTTTTTCAAGCCTTGCACTCGTCTTCTCATGCGGTTTTTACTCACAGGCTTGTTTTGTGAGCTTCACCAAATCACTTCTAAAGTTTCAACTCTAACTTACCATTCCATTTTATTTTGAAGAGTTTTTAATCAATGAAATATCTGAAACCTTTAACAAGCAACCAGTTTGTGTTTTTGAAGTTTAAAGTGCATTTTATTTTGATGCTTTTGCAGAGTATCAAAAGTTACAGCACATGGTTCACTTGTTTGTTAAGCAATTTTACTGTATTTCAGAGTTTAAGCTCAAGTTAGTTGTGATATTGTTGGCCACTATCGTTACATTCCCACTCTTACACCATGTAACTTGTTCCGGGTATGATCACCCCACGGAAAGTACATAACACTATGGCTGTATCAAATTTTACGGGGAACTCTCTGTGATTTACAGAGTTTCCCTGATGGACAGTAAAGTCAACTGCTGCGTCGTATGAACTCACCAAAACACTTGCTGAGGTTTGTCTGTTTGTCAATGAAGACTTTAGCAGAGATGACGTTTCCAAAGGGCATAAACATCTGGAGCAGGTCCTGGTCTCCAAACTCCTGGGGCAGGTGGTAAATGAACAAGTTGGCACCTTCTGGACCTGTCAATAAATGAGCCGCTTTTACCAATCATGTAAGACATGAAACACATTGATATTTGCACAATTTAACAATTTATGACTCAATAAATGAATCTAAATCTATAAAATACAGTCGTGATCAAATTACGTCCTTAAATGTAATGGCAGCTGTATCATATGGAGCAGCAGCACCCGCCCAGGGCTCGTGTGCTATAATAGAATACTGATGTGGAAATCTGGTGATGAGAGTTTTCACCTCAATATTGCTTCCAACCACACGAGCCCTGGGGGGGGTACTGCGTATTATTATGTAAGACATGAATGATAGTATCTGAGAAGGATGGCTAACATTAAAACACAAACAAGGACAAGCCTTCTGTTATGGACTTGAGCTTGTTTTAAAGTGGAGCTGTTGACATGAATATCAGGAGCCATGTCAGAGAGAAGGTGGTCACGTCTTACCGGTGCTGCGACTGTCGCTGGCTGACGCAGCAGATTTAAAACAAGACAGAATCCTTAGCAGAAGGTCAGATCAACACACAGCACACACACACACACACACACACACACACACACACACACACACACACACACACACACACACACACACACACACACCTCCACAAACCTGCCCACACAAATACTTTAAACTACTGTGCTGTGTTATTACTGTTAGCTTTCTTTTCTCTGCAAAGGGAGTTTATGGAGGTCTACTGAACGGGTCAGCACATTAGGAGAAGTCATCTAACTCACATTTTAGCCTGTAGCTCTGTAGTTTTTGTTTGATCAATTTGAATCCAAAGTGGAATGAAGTGGACTGAATACAGAAATAGTTTGAAGCATGCTCATCATACAGTAGTTGTAGAATAAACAGCCCTCAGCTAATCCTGCTCTGTACTGTGTTATCTCCACACGACCCACCTTCCTTTTGGCTGCCAGCTGCTGAGACGCTCTGCTGCGACAGCAGACTCTGGTTGTACAGGCTGGGGAGGGCGGCAGCAGCATACTGCTGGATGCCTGAGTAGGCCTGGCTCAGTGCCTCCATGGTGTTTCCTGAGCCGTTAGACAGGCCCCCAGAGCCAAGGCTGCCATTCAGCGCTGCCATGCCTGCAACAATTACGAGACAAACAGAGAAGCTGAGGTCATCAATAGTGAGTTATTACAGGAGTCAAAGTTTAGTCATTTAAAACGAGCACTGTGGAGGATTTAGCGGCATCTAGTGTTCCTTCTCCACTCTCTGTCCTGTTCCAAGTGTGAAAGAGAAACTACGGTGAACACCAAATGCAAGGAAAACATGAAACACCCTCAAGGCAGTGTTCAGTTTATCTGTTCTGCAAACATGCAGGTCCGACATGGCGACACCACTGAAGAGAACCTGCAGTCTGCAGATATGTCTCATTCTGAGGTAACAAAAACACAACAGATTTTTATTTTCAGGGGACTATACACTAATGAAAACATATTTATGAATATTCTATTATATTTCTGCCTCATTCTGTAAATAGAACCCTCTAAATGTGACACACTGGACCTCAAAAGACCAATTAAAGCCTCTAATAATAATAATAAACTGCATTTACAAATGCAATAAAATAACATAGAAAAGAATAATACAGGCTAAAGATATAACGTCTGAATAACTGGAATTTAATTACAGTACAGTCGTCCCTCGCTATAACGCGGTTCACTTTTCGCAGACTCACTGTTTCAGATTTTTTTTTGTGTAATTTTGCATTTTTTTTTTTTTTTTTTACAGTGTACTGTACAGTATGAACGCGCGTTGTGTTCGGCACCGTCAGAGGAACTGTGAAATACGCGTGAGTTACTGGTAATAATTTCTTATGTGTCAAACCTCGTAGATTGATCATTAAAATTAAATTTGTTAAAAATGTTTGGGCTTGAAAACAGGTTTTGATCTTTGGTTTCATTTACTAATACAGTATTGTACTTATTTTTGTTAAATCTGCGAAAGTTTGAACTTTGAGAGTGTTTAAATAAGAGAGAAATGTGAGAAAATGTTAATGCCTGTCTGAGAAAAGTGTATAAAAGTGTGTGGTTAGGGGTTTTACGGCCTTAAAACATGTAGAATAATTGTAAAACTTACTTCGCGGATTTCGTTTATTGCGGGTTATTTTTAGAACGTATCCCCCGCGATAAACGAGGGACAACTGTATGTCATTTCTTAATATACAGTCCCCTACTGAGCAGCACACTGTGTGAAATGAAATCACATTCAGTGGAAGCAGTGATGTAGTGATGTATGTATGCGGCATTATTTTTGGGCTCTATATGAATTCTTGCGGTTGTAACGAAGAGCAGGCAGCTAACGTCAGCACGACGACATTCACAAGACTACTGTGTCCACTGTGGAAACCTCTAAGACAAATATTTACATTGTGTGGTAATCTGTGAAAATGTGCAGTCTGACAGGAAGGACAGGTCCAGCTCAGTGTTAGTACCTGCCAGCGAGCTCATGTTGAGGCCGGCTCCGGAACTAGCAGCCAGAGACTGCAGGGCCCCCAAAGATGCCATGGGGTTCACTGATGAGTTGTTGCTGGAGGTGGGGGAGGAGCCTGCTCAGGGAAGATTTACAGTCACATGTTAAAAAAAATATTAGACAAAGCTGTGTTCCATCCATACAGTCTGTCTATTAGAGCTCACTAATGTCAAAACCTGCAAATATAATGTGTGAAACTGGCTTTTTATATAGTTTATTTATATATTATAAAATTAATATATGTAGTTATATATACTTAGAATCACAGAGATGCGGTTTTTATTTTTTTTACCTGAGCTTGTTAGTGCACTTAGTGGGCTACTAGATGTTGTCATGGCGCTGGAGCCTGTGGCCGTGGCCTGTGTGGCAGTTGCTGCTGCTGCTAAAGCTGCCAGGTTCTGCATGGCATTAAGACCTGACACACACACACACACACACACACACACACACACACACACACACACACACACACACACACACACACACACACACACACACACACGGTTAAGACTGCCACCTGCCACTTCCTCTGACAAATATGTAAGAATAATATATGAAAACGGTCATGTTCCATGTTCTCTCCTGGAGTTTGCTAGATGTTTGACTGGATGGTTAAGCCACTCTCATACTAACTTCCAAAGCCAGAGGACAGACTATAATTCAGCCAACACATATTCTCATAGTCATAATCGTACATATTGGCATGATATTTCATGTTAAAGCATGCACATGTGTGTGTGTGTGTGTGTGTGTGTGTACCTGAAACAGGGTGCAGGTTGTTGAGTGCGTTCCCCGTTGAGGCCGACTGCTGCAGCAACTGTAAGTAGAGCTAAAGCCAGGAGGAGACATGAGACACGACATGCTAAAGTGGAAGTGGAAGCAGCATTTGAATGGGTGAAACTTTGCTTTGTCAATAGGCTAATCATTACGTTTTATATAAAACACACACTCACTGCTAGGTACTGTGGCCCCAGGCTGTTGAGCCCCGTGAGATTTCCCCACATGGAAGCAGCACTGAGTTGCTGCATCTGCTGCTGCAGCTGTTGGGCCATGCGCTTCTGCTCCTTGTCCTTCTGAGTGTCTGCGAACTTCACCACGATGGGTGATGAACAGCCCTAATTACACACACACACACACACACACACACACACACACACACACAGAAAATCCTTCATACTCTGTATTTTTAATGAACTTTCAACTTCAGTGTAAGTCAAATATTTGAAACTGGTTTTTAGGTTGAAGTTCACCTCCATGGTCTGGGACTGGTGCATGGACTTGATGGCCGACTGGGCCATTTGTCTAGCTGTGAACGTCACAAATGCACAACCTGAAAGTGAGAAACACAAAGTCGACATGTTAGTGTCTATATCCAAGTGTAAAATAAAGAGGAAAACATATTCACGTAACGCGTATGTCTTACCACGGCTGAGCCCGTCGGGGCCTCGAAGTATCCGGCACTCCTCTATCTGTCCGTACGGTGAGAACATGAGTCGGATGTCGTTCTCGTTACATTTCTTGGAGATCATTCCAATAAACAGCTTCCTGTCCTCCACTGCTGTATTCAGCACAACACAACATCAAACACACCTGCTCTGTGTCAAGGTAAATGGTGCAACATGAGATTCAACATGCACATATGTTTCATTGTGGCTCCTTTGCAACTCATAAGTAACGTTTAGATAATATCTCTGAACAGATGAGCTCCGTGCTGCTCAGAGGACAGGTTAAACATTTTTCAAGTGTGACTTCCAACAACAGTCCACAATTCATCAAATTCATACTGACCAATCACAGATCCCATCCTGCAGTAATATACGTACACAGTAATTCTAATGTTCTGTCAGTTTCTTACTGCTGAAGCCTCATATTAACTTGATTTTGTCTAATGTCTAATAAACACCCACAGCCTCTGTCCTTTTCACATGTCTGCTGTAAATGACTCAATCCTGCGTTAAACCAGGGAATGATCTCAACCTAATGGAATGCAGCCTGCTGAAGACAACCCTAGGTGTGTCACAAACAACAGCGGTATCCACCGTAGACTACCGGAGTGTAAATCTACCTGCCTACTGAGTCCTAACTCTTCTCCAAATCTATAATCTATAGGCATTAAATCACAGGTTGGCATTTCAACAGTGTGGTAGTTAATGATGTCATTCAACTTTTTCACAAAGTCTAATTAGACTGACAGATGATGGATCATTAGGACTGTTTAAAGCAATGAGCTTTTGTTAGGGTCATCATCATCATCTGGCCTCAAAGGACGGAGAACACAGATGGAGATGCCAGAGAATCCTTACCATTGTTTTTCTCACTGTCAGCTGGCTTCATCTGGATTGGGTGGTGCATCTAAATAAGACAACAACAAACAGCACAATGCTGAAATATGCATGCGTTGAGCGATCAATGCATTTCATTTTCATTCAGTAACATTAGCAGAGATTCCATGTGCATACGAGTTTCAGAAGTTAACGTCATAGTTTAGCAGAGGAGGTCATTTTCATCATGACTGCAGTTAATAAACACATTAACCCACATTAGACATGATGATGAAAGCCTTGAATTCACCCACAACTACAATGAAAAGCTACAATTTCCTGAGAACTGATGAAGAATAAAAGGAACTGAAAGGGGCTAAATGTGGACATGAAACAAACAGCTTGATTGTGTACAGATGAACTGATTATGATGCCACATTCAGACTGCATGATATATATTATTTGGTGTCATATTAGGGAACTTTAGAGCCATAAATGTGACTAGGATGAGACTTGACAGTCTCCACCAATCATAGCTTGACATCTTTCACAACCGGTGTGATGTCATCCACAACCAAATCTATTAGGTGCTACGGACCGACTCTCCAGAACAGGAATGCAAATGAACAACAGTGTCCAGAGCAGTGTGTGTGATACTGGCTGCTTTGTGTTTATTTGGGTGAAGGAAAATAGTGGTGTACTAAAGAGAAGTGCTGTATGTCAGAAAATATCACGTTCTAACAACCATTATTATGATCAGTTACAGTGACCATTAAATAGTTTTTGTTCAATATTTTTTAATAATACTGATACAAATACAGCATACAATGGTATCAGTAAAGAGCTGCAATCGTATTAACGTGTTTTAACTTGAATCGATGGAACAACAATGTAAAGCTGTGACTCAGCTCTGACAGCTTGGTGGAAAGTCCACAAAAACATGCGCTTAACTCAAGTACCTTATACACAGCACTAAGAAAAAAATAAATCAGCTTCACTAACGGGAAAGACAAAGGCATCACACAGCTTTAGCACAATGTACAAAACCCATGACTTTCAAAGATCACATGTTAGAAAACTTCTAACCCAGGGGTCTCCAAACTACGGCCCGTGGGCCACATCTGGCCCGCCTAAACAATTGGAGTGGCCCACTTAACGATCCCAAACAATCCCTCTAAACATGGCCTATTTTTCAAAATTGCATTTTCCTATTATAAAATATCCACACTTAATGATTAAGCTTGGCATTCCAATTAAAATCTACCTTATTTACGAATTATTTAAGGTGCTAGCTAATTTTCATCCCCTCACACAATGGTATATTCCGACGTGACTTTGCTCGTGATTTTTTTTTAAAACCTCATGCATTATCAGGCATTTTAGGCCGCAACTATTTCAAAAAAGGCCCGTGAAATCCTGGTGGGACTGATATCATTTCCGGTTATAGACTGACCCCGGCCCCCATCACAGAAAGGCAAGTTGATGTGGCCCGCACCGAAAAATGTTTGGGGACCCCTGCTCTAACCTATTAACATCTCTACCTATTAAAACAGTGAGAAACATTAGACAGCATCACAAGACGATGACTCAAAATCTGACAAATAAACCCAACTACTACGCCACTGAACACTTTATCATTATTTGTGCATTATAGGCTCAAATTTACACGATCATTATTTGCTCAGGTATAAAGATAGTTTACACCTAATTTGGTGAAATATGAACAAACTCAGGAAAATTTTACAGATCTAGTTATTCTCGAGTTATTCTACTTGGCGGCAGAACGTCAAACATTTCTATTCAGATCATGAACGTTCCATAAATGTAGTAAATTCTCATTCATCACAGGAAAAACAGGTCCAGGCCTGAACAATATATCGGTATATCTGGCCTCCTGCAGACTTATCGGTAACGTATATATGGTATATGATATTCAGCAATATGAAACCTTTTGATATATAATACAGAAAAAAAATGCGCATGGAATTTCATTTGTGTTATTAAGTTCAACCAGCAGAATCAACTGTGATGTAACACTGTTGCAAAGAGCACAGACCGAGACAGCAGAGGCAGCACTCGGCAATGTCAACTGGAATTGGGTGACAATTTACATGTTAGAGAATATTTAACTGAAATAAAGTTGCAAGGTCTTTTATTATTCTAGTTCAAAGATTTACAATTATTTCTCCCACTATATCAACAATCTGTGAGTTTTTTCTTCTCTAAAATCGGTATTAGTCTCAAAAATCCCCGTACAACTGGGCTGGGTTCACAGGAGTTTACTAGAAAAATATATTCACACGGTTTACCAGCCAACCGTAATTTAAGAAGTATCCATTAGCTGTACCAAGATTTCTAACCTGTAGTTTTTCTCCCTAGCTTTGGCAGCAGAAACAAATTTGATACATTTGAGTGAGCCTTAGAAAAGACAAAGACTTGACAGACACACCAACAAATCACTCTAAATATGTCCACATCACATATTTTAATGCATGATTACCCAGATGTGCGGGCGCCTCAGCAGCTCACCTACGTTCAAGTACTTACCAGGTTCATGTCTGACCGAGGCCTTTTTACTGAGTGTCATGTCATCCCCTCTCTCTCTCTCTCTCTCTCTCTCTCCCCTGACTTTCCTGTGTCTCTGTACTGTAACTGTCAGATAAAGTGAAACAGAAACAGTCGCTGTATGTCTCTCTATATATATTTATCTTGTGATATAACAGCCCCCTGAATGGTTAGAGCACGACACTGATATAAATACTATAAGTGACTGAAAGCTGACACTAGTAGAAACATAAAGAATTTAAAAAACTCAGCCTGTCCCTGTCTACACTGAACCATCAGCCTTTTGTGTGAGAGGAAACATCTCTATCATCTGAACAGTTTACTGGTGTGAATACACACACAGATGAACAGAAAGTGAGCTAATCTTACTATATAAAAAAAAGAAAATACAGTTGTCCCTCGCTATAACACGGTTCACTTTTCGCGGCCTCGCTGATTTTTTTGTGTCTTTTTTTACAGCGCACTGTACAGTATGAACGCGCATTGTGTTCGGCGTTCTGATTGGCTATGGGAGAAGTGTTTAAATAAAAGAGAAATGTGAGAAAATGTTAATGCCTGTCTGAGAAAAGTGTATAAAAGTGTGTGGTTAGGGGTTTTACAGCCTTAAAACATGTATAATAATTGTAAAACTTACTTCGCAGATTTCGTTTATTGTGGGTTATTTTTAGAATGTATCCCCCGCGATAAACAAGGGACCACTGTACATTTTATTATATTAATATAATAACATATCTGCTCTTTTTGTGTTTTGTGCTGTTTTTTTATATCCTGCCTTCAGACTGGTAAACAAAAAGTGAAATTGCGATTTTTCGGCTAAAGCTGCGTGCACAAACTGTACATGAATGAAACATAAAATTTTCAGATGATTAAAAGTCAAATTAAATGCTGAATATTGAACAGATTGATATTCATAGATACAATGAAGCAAATACATTAAAATATAGGATGCAAATCATTTTTGCTGTTACAGGTTACCCTTGAAAAGTGGCAAATAAATAAGTTCATCCTGTCACATCACAGCAATCTGCACCTCTCAGGAGTAATGTCACTGTGTAGTACAACTGAGCATAGAAATGCTGAGCTCCAAATTCACATTACGACCCTGAGCTAACCCTGAGTACAAAGGGCAACTAGCTGTCAATCACAGGTTTGTAGACCCCACCAGAGGGTAACAGGAGAACACAAAGTTGATTTTTGTGTCTTTTGATGTGTGAGAAGTTCTCTATCATTAAACAACTAAAAATTGCCACAGCGCTACAATTTGAGCAATTTGCTGAAGAAGAAGAGGAAGCGTGCGACCAAAAACAATATGGCTTCAACTGCTGTTGGTGCTTTGACCCTGAACAATAGACCTGGCTGCTGAATCAGCTCCCATAGCTCAAAGAAAAGAGTGAAGCCTGTATTTTGATGGTCTGCTCATGTTCGCACTCCAAAGTTGAACCAAGCACTTTGCTGAAGCTGCAGAGAGGAAGTCCGACGTTTCCAAATGAACCAGCACGTATGTAAAAGGGTAAACAGTTAGAGGAGATGTCACGTACCCCTGGCAGAATCTTCATGTTGTGCAGAGCATTCTGTGCTTCCAAGGCTGATTTACGAGTATAGTACGTTATAAAACAGCAGCCTGGAGGACAATGACAAGGACACACATGTTAGATATCTGACTCACTACTAGATTATGCATGTGCTACAAGAAGACATGTTACTAAGTTAGTACAGGCTGACCTTTGCTCTGTGGTGGATTCTGGCTGCGATCTCGAAGAACATTAATCTCATAGACTGCTCCGTAAGGCTCAAACAGCTCCCGAAGCTGCTCCTCAGACCAGGACCGGGGAATCTGTCCCACGAACATCTTAATGGCATCAACATCTGGTTGGTCGGGGTGGTCCAAAGACCCATTCATCTTTTTCCCACTGCGGAGACAAACAGCAGCACATTAGATGAAGGCTGGAGACAAACATGCAACTGCAACTACTAACAACAACTATTTATTATTTTCTCTATCCATCGATGATAATATTTATATTCTCTCTTTCTCTCTCAACCCCATACATTTCATTATTTTGCTATAATAATATAATTATATTAGTGCCATAAAATGGTCTGAAAGGACAATTATGTAAGCTTTAGTGGTATCTAGCAGTATAGTTTGCTGATTGCAACGCCCTAGACTCACCCTCACTGTGTAGTGTGAAGGAGAAAGTACAAAAACCTGAAAAACACGAAGCGCCAAAGTTTGGCTCGTTCACTGTAGCAACATGTCACTTCAGAGGTGACTGACTCTACGGTAACAAAAATACAATTTTTATTATTTATCAAGTGTTTGTAAGGTAATGAAAATAAAGTCATACATATTATATTCCATTCATAAATCGGACACACTGGACCTTTAAATAACATATATAATTTTTATCACAAGGATTTCAGTGACAATATATCGGCCAACAACGACTTATCGTTAGTTATTGTGACAGGCATAGAAATAAACAAAAATATATATTTTATGTTTCTTCTTTAAGTTTCACTCATTTATTACTTACACCCTTAACTGACAGTTGGTCTAATTCAGAATTTAAGTGTTTCAACATACTGATGAGAAGAAACATACTGCTAGTGGAGAAGAGGGACTGCTTCACGAATTCAACTTCCTTTAAGATGTGTGGCTGATTACACTCAGCTGTTACACAGTAACAATTATCAGACAAACAGGAACAATCATTTTCTTACTTATATAACTGATGTACTAAATGTAACAACAGATGTGCTTTTAGGTTTTATTTTTGGTTAAATCTAAGTGTGTGTAATCAATACAGTGGACAATAACTTAGTTATTGACATGTAGCGTTATCTGTCTAACTAATGTAAACGAAAATATATGTGCGACTTACATTTCTGTACATGTCATTACAGTTATGGTTGGTGTATTGGAAATATATAGTGACAGCTTCTCTTAAAAGTTTAAAGATGAAGGATAGCGTGTTTTTGGAATTACTAATCCCCTCATCAAGTGTCTGACGCTCCACATTCCTAAACAGCTGGCTAGACCTGCAAATATGAGGCCAGCAGGAAAACACTAGAAATAAATCTACACACAACGAAACAAATGAGACAGACTGAAAGCTGATTCAGACACTGCCTCTCTTCTTCTAGTTGTTTTCTTACGGATGTCCCTACCAATGACACGATACTGCTGCGATTTAACGCTGCACAGAGATCCCAGTAAAGTCCAGGCAGAGGTGCAGAGTGTGTTTTCTACTAAAAGTAGGCAATTGTGATGAAATACAAGATACAGGGGATAACTAATTTAATGATCTGGCAACCAAGTAATACTTGCAGTCTGAACAGTGGTTTGAAGCGGTTACTATTAGAAGAGAAATGTAGAATAAAACACTGCAGAATAAAAAGAATGAAACATCTACATATAATATAACATCAGTCAACTGATACAACTTTGTATACATACATTCTAGGAATAAGGTATTGGCTCATTTGTGATGATTGCACTCACACACAATTGAGACACCAGGCCTTTTTTTGTTTTCAAAAGTGACAGCTTAGACAGATTTATATCAATAAAATATATATAATATATGTAAAACACTTTAAAATCATAAGTGGAATATGCACATAAATGTCCTGTTTTTGGCAAGTTCTATAAACAAAAATACTGAATGATGTAAATGTTTTGCTAATTGAAGCTTCTTGTTTTTTGAGCTATTTTGGGTCGGGTTATTTGTGTTGCAACATCTGCATATGGAAGAGAAATGCTAAAGAGTGAGTGCACACATACACAAAAGTGCATTGTGTCTTCAGTCACTCTATTGTGGTTGTTTACTGCATCACCTATGAAAGCATGTTTTGAAATGGCGTGGCCACTCTGTGCAGTAATAGTGGCTGGTAAATGAAAGTTAAATAGCCATTAGTGACCATCAAAAATTCATTTATGATAGTTTCTCATAAAACAGCTTCCTTCCTCATGTTGTCACACAATTAAGATACATAACGATAATAATAATAAAAAATAAGATGTCACACTAAATAATGTAAATTATAACTCAATAATAGTTTTTTTTCATATTCATCCCCTCACTGTTGTGACTATAACATATTTTATGGTTTCCCCTCTGATGTCCTCTAGCTGCTGGACATCAACTCTCTGTGATTTACAGAGTTTCCTGATGGACAGTAAAGTAAACGGTTGCCAACTGTAGTTGCTGTTAGCTAATGCCACCCCAGTTTGTTAGCCAGGCTGCCAAGACTGAGTTGAGAGCAGCGGGGGAGTGTTAGGTGTTTGTACAACCGAGAAGGTTTTCAGGCCTGAGGTGGGGTAAATGCTGACAGTAATCAGAGCTGGTGTCGTGCCAGAAGGGGAGCTTGTCAAGCGGCCGATGTAACCCAGCAGCAGCCTCTAGGGACAAAATGGCAGAGGGAGAAGAGACCAAAGAGGAAGCTAAGAAGAAAAAATGAGCCAAAAATAAAGCCGTCGAAAGGGAAAACTGGGACTGACTTTTAGTGGCTGGTGAGAGCTTGATGAAATAAAAAGGCTGAAAGACACAGAGCTGGGTTCTTGCTGTTGGACTAGTCAGTAATATCAGCTAGCTGCTAGGTCTTCTGTTGTTGACCTTGTTGATGTTTGAATGTAAGAAAAGTTGTCGATTCTTTAGTTTTTAATGATACGTAATGTAATCAGAACAAATACAGGTGTCTATATTTACGATTACACTTTGAAACTGGAGACAATGAATTGCAAAAGTAAAATCTCTACATTTTGATGTTTTAAGGCTCACCCTTTAAATTCAGGTGAATGTGAGGATCAGTCAGTATGAGGATCCACAATACTGACAAAATCATCAGTTGTGATCAAGGACTTTGATATCAATATACACTGATATATCTGATATATTGTGACATTAATTTAAGGATTGATGCTTTCAGAGAAAAGTTGACAAAATAACTATTTTGAAAAAAATAAATAATAATTCTTGTTACAGAAGTCTATTAAGCAGAAAACTCCACAGCTCAGTTTCCATAAGAACAGAAACTGATCACTAGATTGTAAAAACCCAACCAAAGACTCCTTTTACTACACTGGAGTGCCATGTGGATACAAAATCTGACTACGTTTTGGGATTTCCTACTTCAATAGACGTAACCAATAACTATGACCAAATAAAATCTGGAAAGAGCAGTGCTGACTTTACAGAAAAAGCAGTTTTGATGTCGGTGCATTGAATATTCCATTGAAAATTGGGGTGGACGCCCATTGGGTTTAAAGAGTTTAAAGGTTTAACAGAATGTTAATGAAAGTCTTTCACTAAAGATGAAAATAATCTAACCCATGTCATACTGAATCTAAACAGTGTCAAACACAGATATACATCAGGAACTTTTGAGCATGACGAAACTGCAAAGAGAAAAATAATCAAGAGAGGGGCACTCCTCATTCTTAGGCCTACTATGGTCCGGACACACTACGAAGCAGCTGATCTTTACTATTACAAATGATACACTAAATCACCACAGACCAACACTTCATAACTGATTTCCAGAGACACAGGAGAGCCCTAGAAAAACACACAACACTTACACAGTTACTTACACAGGACTAGAATTTAAAGAGCAATGGTCCACCATCATCTCAGGGAGAAAATCCAGTTTAAAAGACGCCATGATGGCAAAATCTGTTTCGTTTTCTTTCTTCTTCTTTAAGACAATGAAGCTAAACTGACGCAGTGATCAGGGGGTGGTGGTAAACTCCAGATTGTACAGTTGTTGGTAAGTCCCTGGTGAAGGATACAATAAGGCAGCCAGCAGTGCACGAAAGGCAAAAGAAAGATTGTGTGCTGGAATAAACCAATCCACATGGAGATCCCGTCCACCGGAACACAAATACGGCAAACAAAATGTGACTGAGGAACCACCTTTGTTTAAGATGGAAGAAGAGCACAAATGACAGACACAAACTGACAGGCCTTCAGGTTGGTTTTCCAGGTTCTAGGACTAACCACTGCATGGAGACCATGGAGACAGAGGGCTGATGGGATCACTGGGGCCAGAGAGAGTAATGGCAATTTGGGGTCCCACAATCAAAGTGCTGATGATCCACGGCTTTTGTGAACATTTCTCCTAGGCCAGCAGATCTGGCTGCAGCGTCAGATAAACAGGGTGTCAGATTGATGGTGATAAGGCCCAGTGGGCAGAGGGAATGAAAGAGGGAGTGAATAGTACTCTCCAGCCAGTAGCTAATCCCCGGACTAGCCACACCAGGGGCTAACAATTAGGTTCCGGCCTGAGGGGGACTGTGTTTACCCTGTTGTCCTGTGGACTGCACTCGTTTGTGTGCGATTTGTGTGTGTGTGTGAAAACAGAAGGGAGCCAATGTCAAATGACACAAGTCTTTGTGTGCCCCACACTGCACACACAAACTCACATGCACACCCACACCTCTGAAATGAGCTCAACTCCAGGGATGTATGTAACATAACGCCGGACAATAGGATCTGTCAATCTTCCCTCAGGCTGGCTGGACTCAACATAACCTCTTATTGCTGCGTTTGGTTTTTGCTTGAAATTTTAATCTATTCATTTTTCTGTTTCAAACATTGGTACCTTTTTATTGTGAAACATGCACTCAAACCATTCAGTAAAGTAGATTTTAATACCACACACACACAAGGCTGTGAAATGTGCGAAAGTGTACATGGAGGGGTGGACCAACTCTTAAAAAAGCAGGGTCTCAGATAAGATAACTAAGATTAAAAATAAGAAAACTGTTGACAACAAAAAGGTCTTTTCAATCGACCATAAGGGCTCATTAAAACATAGCAAAAATTTGGGGAGACGAGATTAGAACGTCATGTTTCAATACAAGATCATCAGGTTAGAAAAAAAACTGCAGATTAACACAGATAATAATGTTCAGTCATTTACATAGTGCACAAACCAATCAGCTTGTTTGTGTGCACCTTAGCAAAGGTCGTGTTAACTGTAATGTTCCATCACTGACAGAATCTTTTCAACGATGTAAATATCTGAAGTTAAAAAAGGAACTGATGAGGTGGAGGATGAAGGACAAGGTAGCCAGCAGCAGCTGACGTTACAGTGGGAAAATCATTCATCTGTTTTATGAAGTGCACGACCGGTGTCTCTGTTCATCTCCCTGCTCAATACATAATCTATAAGTTGTGTATACTGAATGTGTACTGTAACCCAGTGGTTGTTGTTTTTTTAATAAAATGTGATTAAATTGGTCATGTTTCATTCTCATTAAAAAAGGTGAAATTAAAATGATAGTTTAGACAGATTAGATTAGAGCAGATTAGACATTTTTACAAACCTGTCTGTGAAAACGACAGACAACAAGAAAGTCTAACAGAGCTGAAGCTGAGCAGCCAGAGGTCACCAGAGTTAAAGACAGCATGTAATATATTCTATACAAAATATCCATCCATCCAATATCTGTAACCACTTATGTTCGTCGGGGTCATGGCTGGAGCATATCCCAGCTGACATTGGAGGAGAGGTGGGGTACACTGTGGACAAGTCGCCAGTTCATCACAGAGCACATAGAGACAAACAACCATTCACACTCACATTCACAAATACGGACAACTTAGAGTCACCTAACAGGTTCATTAACCTGCATGTGTTTGGACTGTGGGAGGAAGTCGGAGTAAGCAAGAGAGAACTCCAGGCCACAGTGCTAACCACTGCAGCACCGTGCTGCTGTATAAAATATGTTTCACCAAAATAATGTGATAAGTGAGAAAGCATTTCATTGGATGCTTAATTACTATGAACCTCCAAACGCAAGAAGTCATCAACCACTTTTCATCGTTTACCAGAAAATGACTCTAAAATACCATGAACCTAATAAACCTAAATCTACAAGTGATATGTGATATGACTTCACACAGACTTTAACGGTGCACTTTAAATGTGCCGACTCGCATCGGTTGACAGAAAAAATTCATTGCGATTCTTGGCGAATGCGAGAGAAGTAGGATATGTTCTTTTTCGACTTTTTTAAAAATTAGAAATAGGTTACGTTATCTTAAATAAAGTCACTGGTTGGTGAATGATTTGTTCAACGTCAGGCGTCAAGTCACGTGACTCACGTCACTACGTAGGTACGGAGCACAGAGCGAGGGAAGACATGGCGGCGGTAGAAAATAGCTTTAAAATAGAGGACGCACCGAGCAGTTTGAAATCACCTGTGTGGCGGCATTTTGGATTTCCTATATACACAAATACAACCGTCAGAAGCGGACAGACAAAACCAAAACAGCATGTAAATATTGCAAGAGACTGCAACATATAGTGGCAACACGAGCAGCATGTGAGAAGCAAAGTAACGTTACGCCCCCTCGTGAGCGAAAACTGCACATCACATCAGTTAACAGCAGTTTACTGTGAGACTGTTTCTAAAGAAAGCAGATATTTGTCATGTGTTTTGTTGTTTAAGATGTAAGTTGCACTTTTTATAAGAACACAAACTGTTTGAGAGTTTCTGTAAGGAAAGATTTTTTTCCCATAAATAAAAAGATAATTTTATTTGGTCATAATTTGTCTGTAGCTCATTTTGATTTTAAAAAATCGTGACTCGAATCGAGTTGTGAGTCAAGATGTATCGTTACATCCCTAATCATGCATATATATTTTTACTTACCATCGGGGTTAAGCCCACTGTACTGTAGGTAGATAGTCTTTTGTTTCTGGTTCTCCATGTATGGACTGACATGCATGGTGTACAGTGTGTTTACTGGACGTCGACAGATTTTCTATAACTATAACTAAAAGAGTAGAGAAGGCTCCTTACCCCCCTAGTGCCAAGTTGGAGATGTCCGAGTTAGGGAGGGGGAGTGTGGGCTGTCCAGTCTGCTCCGGGGACACATACAGGGTATCGGGGTCGAGGCTATCCATCCAGGGCCTTGCAATACTACTGCTAACACACACACAGACACACACACACACACACACACACACAGACACACACAGGACAAATAAATACACAACAAAAATACTTAACAGAGACACTCAACACATAACATCAAACATCTTAGGCTAGACTGACACTGCAAGTTGGATTTAATGCTCAGATCAGATTTTTTTTGTTTGTTTTTCAGATTCCAGCATGAACTGCTCACTGTCCTGAACTGACCTGCGTACACAAAACGAGCAATAAAACATTAGACCATGTCACATGTGGCACACTCTCAAACATGGAGCCCACAGAAATCAGCGTTTTATTGTTTACAAATTGATGCAGTGCAGCACAGGCCAAGAATTCATGAGCACATGACAACACTGATGAAGACAAGTAGAAAGAGAGCTACTTCTGTACAGAGGGGTATGTGTGGATGCAGAGTCCGGGGCCAGGAGTGGTGGGACTGTGACGTGAACGGCTTCATGAGAACAGATTGCATCCAAAATTTCATGATGTGAAGGCCCGCTTTGAACTACGTCTGTCAGCACCTCAACACGAGACTCCAGCGAGTGAGTGAGTGACGTAAAAGTCACATGAATTCTGAAATATGACTCAGGTGGAGGTCACAAAAATAAAAGACTGAATGTGATAGGAAAACTGCGCTCAATTAGCCAATAAAAATAAGACAACCACAGCTGACCACGATGAACAAATCTAGATAATCAACAATGTTAAAGCTTAATGACAAAGAGGAGCTGTAGCTCTAAATGCTACAAACTCAACATAAACATTTTCATACCTCATTCACCCAGTGAGTGACCCCAACTCGCAAATGTTCTGCCAAAGGCAGCATTCCATTCATGCCATGTCAGGAGAAAAACTGACTTTTTTTTTTCTCTCAGATGAAAATGTTGCTGTTGGCTCAAACTGCATTTAAACTTCAGTTTTGTTTGGGTCAAAGATAAACGGTCCAAATGTTCCTGAGCAAACAGACCCACATTAAACACACCTCTCTGCTTGCACGTCATCCTAAAGCACGCTCACAATAAAAAAATTGATTTTTTTGCATGCATAGATGTGGAACATGACTTCAAACGTTAATAACTGTCTGTCAGAACAGCAGGTGGACAACGTAGAATAAGACGTGTTTATCACAGTGATCAGAGACTTTTGTAACTTATTTGGCTAGACTGCTCAGAAAAAAAATAAAAAATGTCCAAAGAAAGCTGACTGAATTCTGAGACACTGAACTCACAAACCAGTGCTAATTTCTGCTTTTGCTTGAGTGGCCTTGGTGGTATCAAAGTGAAACTGCAGCTGACGAAGTAACAAGATACACACACACCCCCCACCCACCCAAACAGGACATGGCTACTAGAGATCGCATGACTGTAAACTGCTGCGGAATGACTAAATGCTGCCCTCAAGACTTTGCCCTGGAAATTACCTTTGTGTGTGTGTGTGTGTGTGTGTCTAAAGAAAACACCAGTATTTTGCAGTCATTGGCTCTTTCTAGGAACTCCCTGTTGTCCTAATTTCTTGATGTGACTGTAAAATCGAGTCTAGTCTTTAGCACTACAGGAACACCAGCCTCAGTGGGTCTGTTGTGCTTATGGCAACACCCAAAGCCAGCTGTGATGCTGTGTGGAAAATAGAGGGGAATACTCTGATGTCACCAATCTGCAGAGCTGCAACAGCGGGGAGGGGAAACTAACAAATATTAGATTTTTTAAAAAGTCATCAGAAAAACATGATCAGTATGACTTACAGGACAATCACTTTGTATGTTGGAAAGAGGCCAAAGTTGAGTTTGTCTGACAGAAATACTAGCAGTGTAATGGTACATGTATCCATCCAGAACCATTCAGTACAGGACATTCCACATTTCGTTACGCCCTGTTGTTATGGAATTTTCTATCCTTAGGTTGCACGAGGTCACGTGTGGGCCTTGAGGTCCTCGGCAGTATTAATTGTTGGTCTTTGACTGGGTGCCACCATATCTCAACACTGTGGTGGCCAGGGTCGAAGAGACCTATTGCTGCCTTCATAGACATAATAGATAGCTTGACGCTCCAATCTGCGTAAACAGACATCCGTGTCTCCAGACTAGAATATGCTGCATGGGTAAAAGACATTCTCTTTGACTAATTCTGGGCGTGTAGTATTTGTGGTGTTATCTTTGGGTTTAAAGTCGATCCACCAGCACGAGTTCGGCAGAACATGAGACCGACTCAGGCACTTCTGATGAACTTTGAGAGTGTCTCTAATTCTCCTTGGCCAAGCATCAATAAATAATACAGGATAAGACATCAGAGGCTCCTGAACACTTTCTTCCTTCCTGACCTCACCATTGACCTTTGACTTCAGCAATTTCTCCACAACAACAATTACTGTCATCAGTTAGCCAGATTAGCCATGCCGAGGCAGTGTTCCTGCCATCCGAATGGCAAAAACAAATGTGAGACCAGAGCTTGAGGGAGACATTTAGATCCACTGTATGCTGACACTGTGCAGCTGATGTCAGGTATGACTGTGGAAACACTTCAAACATGTCAGGCATCACCTGAATGTGACGATTAACGAGACAGAAACAGACAAAGGTACACAAAATCCACAACTCACTACGAGGAAAGTAAGTCCACTCAGACCTGTTCCTCCAGCAACAATGATAATCTGGTACAGCTCCGGCCTTCAGAATAACTGTGCAGACTCTTTAAAAGTAAATCTAAAAGTCTGCACGGACTGCATTAGTGTGAGCGTGTTGGAACAGGTAGGCTCACTACAATCACTGCACTCATTTATTCCTCTGTCCAAGAGTCAAATTAGCACAACGCATCCAAAGCTGCATTTGAGTATCTTAACCGGCAAACTGCAGAGCGTTCCTGAATGATGTCGGACTGCACTGTGGCAGAAGCTGACCCAGCAGGAACCCCTGCTGTTCTGTACGGTGGTCACCTTGAAATGATTGAGGAGGCAAAGTCTTAATGTGTCCACTGAACAAGTCCTCTATCGTCTTAATACAAACATTTTTCTACTTACACTTTTTGTTGTTAAATGACTGTAAAGTTCAGCCCAGCTGTGGTATTTTCTGTTGAAATGAAACTTCTTTAGTTAGTGCCTTTACTTTACTGACACCAGAGGATTCTGACCTTTTTAGATCGAGCAGCAGCAGCAACAGAGAGGTTTTAACATTAAGCAACCACTTTTACAGCCACATTACACCACTTACATTTGGTCTTTTTCCCTCCATTACGCCTTCTGTCCAGAATAAAGACAACAACAACAAAAAAGAGCCTCCAGAGTGTTTTAATCTTTAAAACACTGGCTGGGGCTGTGAGTCCAACCTTTGGTAGCCTCTAACTTTCTCTGATCGTTCATGGTCAGTTTGGCCCAACGCAGAGCCGTTGTGATTAACCTGTTGATTCTGACAAACTGTGTTTTCATTCTAGAACAGCACACTGGAAATATCTGCTGATAAACAGGCATGATTCAATAGCTATTTTCATTCAGTAGTCTGAAAACAGAAAAGGAGGAGACGGGATAGAGATGCTGGCCGTCCTGAAACTTGCTCACGCACAGTTCACTCTGCTGTCATAACTTTGTCTGTGATCAGGAATTTTTAAACATCAATACAACAGCTGTGTCATTAATCTGCATTCATGTTGATCTTATGGGACAGCATCATGACCATGAAACGATCTATTGGTCATCTAGGCTGTCGGGTCACACTGCAGCGAGGCAGTTCCCTTCAAATCGAGAGAATAGGTTCATCATTTGGCTGTTTCGACATCGCTCGGACGTTGACTGTGGACAGAGGTCTCTAAGACGACCTGGAAACAGATCGCCCTCACACAAAAGCAGGTGTGAAGTCTGGCGGCATCCAGCAGTGAGAACACGGTGTAGAAACATGGCATTTCAACTAGGGCTGCCACAAACGATTATTCTGATCGTCGACTAATCGCCGATTATTTTTTCGATTAGTCGACTAATCGGTTCATACATAAATTGACTGTAAAACATACAGCTTATCGCACCAGCATGCAGCTGATCAGATCATCAGCTTTCAGCTTGAAGTATGAGCTAACTGAAAATAAAAACAATTAAGATGATAGCTCATTAAGCCGTTAATGAGAGTCCACGGCCCCAGGAAACGGCGAGGTCCAGGCGGGCGGGCGCTTCATCTTCGCCCTCGAGCCTTTCCAAGCCGACCCAGAGCCGGTCGCGGCACACTGCCGCAGAGTAAACGCGCTCGGTGGGGGCCAGCCAGCACCGGGGAGACGTCCCACGAGGGGATCCTCCCGCACCGTGCGGCCGTCCCTGACCCGCCGAGTTGAATCCCCCGGGCAGACTGCGCGGAAGTTGCGGAAAAATCGCGGTGATTGGTTAAAATTGCAACACCGCCCTGAATTCACGGGGATTCACTAAAGTTGCGTTGAAGTTGCAAATCGCAACATTGCAAATTCCTGGAGGGTCTGTGTTATGGTATCATTTACGGTACAGTCAGGCCTGACGCCGATTACCACTACTGCGCATGTGCGTAGGTGTGTGTGTGTGTGACAGAAAGGCAGCCGCGGCAGTGGAAGCTACAGCCGCAGTTTTGAGAGAAAAGTAAAGTATAAAAAAAACAAAAAAAAAAACAATGCGTCGACTACTAAACTAGTCCGATTAATCGTGACTAATCGACTAATCGTGGCAGCCCTAATTCCAACAAGGTGCACCCGCACCGTCTGCAGGTATTAAAAGGCTCATTCTGAGGTAATGCTGATACACTGATGAAAACATAGTTTGCATATTACATTCCATAATCTGTAAACAGAGCCGCGAGAAGCGTACGCGCCAGACGTAGTTACACCTACACGTACACGCGGCCGTATAATAATTCATCCACCTGGATTTCCACTGATCAGACACTGTGCATCACTGTGATGATGATGATGATGATGATGATGATGAGCCTTGCACACAAACACACCCTGTGTTTTCTTCTTCGTGTGTGAGTGCACGATGACAGGTCTGACAGTGTGGGAGGGGTAATATCAAGTAGGCGACTTCCGCTTTCGCTGACATCACGTGCACGTGCCTGTGTTCACTTATATATATATATATCGAGCTATAGAATATCTAATATATATATATATATAATATATATATAAATAACACTGTGACGAACAATAACAAGGCTCGTGGCGTGACCTGAAAACACACATCACATCACGCTACACGCACGCGGACTAAAAGCCAGTCTGTCATGACGTCATTTCATCAACACGTTACTTGTCAACACACACACACACACACAGTCATATTGTCAAAGTGGCGTCCACGAGCCCACATGACAAAGCTCTCGCGCTAAGCTACACGAGCAGCAGCAGTTATGGGGTGACGTTAGCTAGCTTAACGGTAACTTGAAAAGGACCGAACTTACCCGCGTTTTGCTACGCCACCGTTAATTTGACTTGTGCTTAGAACAAACAGTCGGTTTGGATGTTCGCTCACGGTGTAGCGTCACTGACACTGCGCTGCTGTTAACGGGCTGGCTGCATGGGGGGTTTAGTTGTCGGTCTGTCACTTCGGAGCTTCGGCTAGCAGCCACTGTGTAAAATGGCAGTCTGCTGCTGAACCGTTCAGCGGTGTGCCGTGCGCGAACGAGTCGGTTCAAAGAGCCGACTCTTTTAAGGTGAGCGATAGGAGCCGGCTCCCAACCGATCGTGAACCGTTCTTTTCTCTTTTTTTTTTTTACTTTTCTCTTTAGGAAAAGCATAGACAATACATATGACATATATACACAGACATATATACCTAGACATATATACACAGACTATATACTAGACTTATACACACAGCATATATACATAGACATATATACAGACATATATACATAGACATATATAAATAGAACTAGCATATAACACAGACATATTCAGACATATATACACAGACATATATACGCAGACATATATACGCAGACATATATACATAGACATATATACACAGACATATATGTATACACAGACATATACACATAGACATATATACACAGACATATATACACATAGACATATATACATAGACATATATACACAGCATATATTACATAGACATATATACACAGACATATATACACAGACATTATACATAGACATATATACACAGACATATATACACAGACATATATACACAGACGCCTCATTGAGCAGGTTGGTCCATTGCTGCGATACGTTAACGCGTCCGCCATATTGGATAAGGCAGATCTGCCCGTAAATTAATACAAGGAAATGGACTGAACTTAATAAAGCGCCTTTCTACAAAGTTCTTTAAGTTAATGCCTCTTATACACCCATTCACACACACACTAATATATCTGGGGAAACAAACAGGCACCAAAAACAAGGCAAGGCAAGGCAAGGCAAGTTTATTTGTATAGCACAATTCGTACACAAGGCAATTCATAGTGCTTTACAGAGGCAAGGAAAAACATTTGACATTAAGACAAGCAATAACAATAGAAATAAAAAAAATAAAAAGAGAAGAAAATTTAATTAAAAACATCAGAATGTCATTTAAAATCATTAAAACAGCAAATTTGAAAACAATTTAAAACATTAAACGGATCACTGGATTATGATTAAAAATTCTTTAAAAGTTCTTTAAAAGAGCTCAGCCATAGGCACGTAAAAAGAGAAAAAATTTTAACCTGGATTTAAAAGTGCTAAGAGTTGGGGCTGATTTCAGTAATTTGCTGGTAGTTTGTTCCAGTTGTGAGCAGCATAACTGCTAAATGCTGCTTTACCGTGTCTGGTTTGAACTCTGTGCTCCACTATCTGACCTGAGTCAGTAGATCTCAACGTATGTAACTTTTAAAGTGATGATTATAAATGTTTACTCCTTATGTAAGCACCAAACCAACGTATGTATTTTTCTAATGTTGAGTGTTTACAGCTACTAATGTGTGTAACACTGTTACTGTGATGATACATCTTGAAATATTTATATATAACATTTAATCTGCGTCTATAATAATGAAATGTAGATGTGACATGAGGGTTTTCTGAATAAAGAGCACTAACGTGTACATTACACGTGAACATATATACATACATATAGTACACACACACACACACACACAGGGACAGGAGAGAAAGCAGTGAAGACGATAGAGGAGTGTGGTGTAAAAATATTTTTTACACTACTGTATACCAAAAACATTTTGGTTTTATTTGTCCAGGTGTCAGTGGTGGGCATTAACAAAGCACATTTACTTGAGTGCTGTTATTTAATTTCTACTTTGTGTGTGTGTGTTTATATAAATATAAAAAAATAAAATGTCTGTCCTTTTTTTAAAATTTCTATGCTTGGGTTTTTATAGGCGTTTCTATCTGCTTTGTGTAGCAGAGTGGTTCTTCAAGCAAGTTAGTGCATTCATTGGGTGGTTTCAGGGATTTTACAACTCTAAATGCAGTTGGCTAGAGCAAATTATTGAAATTCAAGTGATATATGCGTTCAAATACAAATCACAAGTAAAAACAGAGCTAAATTTGCCTGAATTATAAAAGGAAAAAGGAAGGGAGCCCGAAAGAGCCGGCCCTTCTTGGTGAGCTGAGCCAAATGATCCGGCTCACTAAAAAGAGCCGGAATTCCCATCACTAGACCCGTTACCACTCGACAGCTGCGCAGGGGGGGGGGGGCACGGCCAACAGCCAGCGTTACATGTCGCGTCAGCTCCAGGACTGGGTTTAAATGTCCGTCTGTGGCGTTTTATCCTCCGGTGGACAAACTTTTCTTCCATGAGTGGTCTTTGCCGTTCAGTCCTCGTTGAGACGGGAGTGAGAGTGCACGTGACAGATCCCTGGGTTAAGAGTGGTACGGTCCACGGAGAGGAGTCCTGTCATGGATCATTTCCTCCTTAATGTGTTTATTAATGTTTGATTCTGATGATCGACACTGAACATGCTCAGTCACTAAAGATGAAGCAGCGCAGATACAGTATAACTTTATATAAAAACTATATATAAACTCAAGTTTAGTCACATCTGTATCTTGCACTTTGTTAATTTATTAATTGCACCACCTGTACATTATGCTCCCATAAGTTATTTGTATATAATCTGCCCATAACTACTGCCCACATTGTTTTCACTGTACATACTCTGCATATAATTATCTGTACATACTCTGCACATAGCTATACACACCTTACACCTTTGCACTACTGTAAATACTGCATTTAGCTGTATCTATTGCACTTTTCTATTTGCACTTCTGATTCAGACCTGGACTAAAAGGCTGGTCAACAGCCTGTACCCCAATGCAATAAGACTGTTAAATTCACAAGGGCTGCTAGGATAACTGCTTGTTCATATTATGGTATCTATTTATTTATTTATTCATATTTTCAGTATGGGGATGGGGAGCCTGTCTGTTTATGCATGGGACATTTGCATGACATGCAAATGTCACTTTATCCTGTCACTTATCTTTTTTGCACTTTAAGGGGAACTGGAGAGGGGGGCACTGGCACTTTTTTTGTAAATGTAACTACTGCTCTGTGTTGTGCTCCACACACAATTTCGTTGCCTTTGGACAATAACAATAAACTCTTGAATTGAATTGAATTGAATAGATGCTAAACTGCATTTCGTTGCCTTGTATTTATACATGTGGAATGACAATAAAGTTGAATCTAATCTAATCTAAAAAAATGTTCCGACTAACATATATAGACACATTTACATGATGTTCAGGGTGTTCCCAATCGGCCATCTCCCTCCATAAAATTTATTTAAATATACTGTACTGTATTTGCACAACAAAAAAAGCAAAAGAAACACTAATCACTATTGTTATTATTAAGTAAATATTAAACAATAACACACAATTGGATTCACCTGGGCAGCAATATACAACAACAACAACAACAACAACACAACAACAACAACAATAATAATAATAATAGCAAAAATAACAACTTGTAGCACTTTTTAAAAACAAGTGTTTCACAAAATACTGACTAATGTAAAAATGCAAGTGCAATAGATTGAGAAGAAGATTTAACAGATGAAAAATAAAAGAACAAGAACAACCAAAATAAATCAATTAAAGAAAGTGCAACTCTAAAATAAAAATAAAATTAAAATAAAGTGTTTTCCAGAGTAAATTAAATGAAGATAAAGAGCACAGCTTGCTTGCTGGCAGGACGATCCAGAGTGGAGAAGCACTGACTGCAAAGGTTCGGCCTCGACTAACTTCGACTTCGACTAATAGAGACCTACCAGAGGATCTCAGGCTGCACTTAAGGTTGTATGATGTCAGCCATTCAGAAATACAGTCAAGAGTCAATCTCAGGATCACATGGTCGATAAAATCTTAAAATACAATCAACAAATATAAAAGCAACCAATGAAGAGATGCTAAAAATAAGATTATGTGCATTCTTCTCCTGAATCTTGTTAGTAGTAACAGCTCAGTGCCACCATGACCCACTCTTAATTCGGACTGAAATTAATTAGACGCCATTGCCATTTATATCATCAGTGAACCGTTCTGCTATCACTTCTTCCAAGACCTTGGCCAAGAGTGGAAGATGTGGAGATTGAATAGTCTCATAAGTGGAAGAATTGTTAACTGAAAACACTCAGACACCCACCAGAGGCGTGAGAAGAATTCATTAAGGCGAGTGTAAACAGACAATATCAATATATCAATAATATCTTTATCTTTGGTTTGGAACAAAATCCTGAATTTATCTGGATGTGAGCAAAATGTGTTAAAGTAAGGAGGAATAATAAAGTTTTAAACCCTGTTTAAGACAAAATATCAGCTAAAAATGATGTTGATGCTACTGGAGTATTTTTACCTCTAATTTGAAGGTTTTCATGAGATCCCTCAGCTTTGAGGTCAGTGAGAGGTTTTGTGGTCCTCCATTTGCCTTCTACAAGTTTTCTTCAGTGGGTGTAATTCTTCATTTGATCAAAGCTGAGATGTGTCAGTATGTCTAAAATATTTACATACAAGTAGTAGTATTAAATGAATCAGGAATGTCAGTAGGATGCATTGGTTGGTGGAGATGGAGAAGACTTACCTGCTGAAGATTTAAAATGCAAAGTTTTTAAGTTTTTAAGCGATAAAGTGGTCAGTATTGTCAGCACTGGCACATCTATTTGCAAAGATGGCGAGTCTTTCTGTGGGAGAGAAAGTTTAATCCTGGGTAACGTCACTGTTGAGTGAGCAGGAGAGAGACTTAATGAAAAGCTTTCCTAGAGAGGCGACAACATGCTGTCTGTCAGGTCTGCCAGCATCACAAACAAGTTCGACAGCAGGAGAATGTCATCAACTCTGCCAGATGACAGTAGCTCACAAGGGTGTTTCCTCTTGAGGAACAATCAAACCCCTGCAAAACAACTCCAATAAACCACAGCCACAACCATAAAACTCTCTGCTCAAAGCGTAAATAAAAAGTAAATTTATAGTTTGTAAATAAATAGTTTGTGTATCGCCTTGAAGTGTTATGTGTATAACTAGGCACCTTGGCCACTGGAATGGTAACTATCATTGAAAATACAGTATGTTACCATGAACTACACTTCTAACAGAAACTTTTTAAATAAGCTCTTGCACCTTTTTCAGCCCAAGGACCCCTTGGACGAGACAAACAGAACACAGACCCCCACATATGTAATTAACTTTTTTTAAAAAATGTTTCACATTTTTAGTCTGGCTTATAATAACTTTTGTATTTACTTTATTCAACCTTATTTACCTATTTAAATACATATATGGGGTTTTAGCCTATATGTGTTAAAAAAATTATATATTATTATAAATATTAGTGGTTATTAAATGCCAAGAGCTGTGCTCTCGAGCTGTTTGGATATGTGCACTGATTCATCCGATTGGAGTGCAAATACCTCTGCTGTTTGTAGTTTCTCAATCACCCTCACATTCACCATTATTTGGGTGAAAATTGTCAATAATTATGACAAAAATTGGCAGACCCCGTGCAGTACCTCTGCAGACCTCCTAGGGGTTGTGGACCCTTGGTTGAAGACCCCTGGGCTCTTCTATACAATGCTATTACATTCAAGACAAGTTCAAGTACATTCAAGTTAATAAAATCTCACATAACAATCCAAACTAAATATTAAATGTAGAGTTCATGATTTTTCCTGGTATCAGCCATCAGTACATTCATTTATTTCAAGTGTACAGTATAAATACATTAGATGTACTGTAGGCCTTCACATAGATGTCTTAAAACAGACAAGAGTAACACATGAAATACAGTAAACTCCATTAGCTGGTGTCATCTGCAGCGTTCATGTCAAAGGAAGAAAATGATTGTTGTGGCGTCACAACGTCAAGTTCTTTCTCATCTGATGAGTCTGACTTTCTCTTCTTTTACTAACAAACAGTCCTTCAGCTGTCTGATGCAGGTAGCCATTATAGAAGTCAGCTGCTGTCAGCCTTTTTTTCAGGAGCACCGCCTTGAATCCCACCCAGCCATCCTGGAACAGAAAACAGACAAACACAAATATTTGAGCCACAAGAAAAATATGTGACTGACATGAATCTAAATGAAGAGTGGGACAGAAGGCAGCGCTGCTGTCTTTATCTGAAACAGAGAGGTGAGCCTTTATCATCATTATCTGTTCTTTTCATTAGATTTTAGTCAAGTCATCTTTTTTACACATTTGCTCGTTTTCATTCACTGTTGATGCTCTTTGCTGTTCATACAAATTCCTGATGAATTCAGCATAACACACTCACTACTCTGTTAAGAACATGTTTCTTTTTTTTAAAGCTAAAAAACATTCACATTCATAGACTCGAGAGGTAAAGTACCTCCTTTTCCTTGAAGCTTGAGGTGAAACATCTATAGCAAGAGTTCACTTTCACAGACTGTACATTAACAGCAGTTGAAAACACAAAGTATAGAACAAGAGACATTGACATTGTTCATGAATGAAAAAAAATATTTCCTGGCATATCTATGCCTTTATTATGGTTAAGAGTAGAGATGACAGGTGAGGGAAAGATTCCAACAAAGTTCCCGGGCCAGACTTGGACAGTTTACTCATATATAATATGAGTGATTATTTCATACTTTCAATGTCTTAAATGTTAATCTACCATGTAGAAAATAATAAAAAATAAACCATTGAATGTGACCGTAACATTATATTTGGCCTGCTGACTACATTACAGTACATTACAGTTCTTATTGTGAACACTTGGTGTCACCAGCCTCTTACATGCCAAACAGGCTTTTGCCAATCAGTCACAAGACTTCTGGTTGTGAAACCCTTGAAACACCCGGATGATTCTGTTTGTTTCAGTTTTGTTGTTGTGGAGGGACTACAACAGGACGTGCAGTTGGACTTTACTGAAATGTAATGAGATGTATATTCTGCTTAGTTATCTTCAACGGCTGTGTTGACTTGAGTTTGAGACACCCCTGCTTCAATATGATATGAAGCTGTGCTGGTCATGTTTCTCATCTGAGTGACATTTTATCTGACATTATAAAAACACACATTCAAAAGAACTAATATAATCTGATGGTCTTTTTTAAAGAGAAATGTTTCTATGTGAATGTAAAGAGGGACATGCCTGCAGGTTTAGGTCATGGTCAGTACTCAACTAATTAAATGTGAGTTGGACGGAGTTGGACAGACCTTACAGCAGACAGCCAGAGTGTTGGTCTCCTTCTGATAGCTCACTGAGCCAGGGACCGGCCTCCTCCTTTCGTCTGCAAACATGTGAGTGACATATGACAGCTCAACACAGACGCAGCAATCTTCTGGACTATTGCATGACCACCTACTGTTTGTTGTGGCAGACACACGTGTCAAACAGAACTTGATTTCAAGCCTCTTGATTGGATATGTCATACTTCAGAGCATTATGGGACTCTATGAGGGTGCATCAGCTTGGAACGGTGCTACGCTTAAAGCACCAAAAGCCGATGGCCATGCAGTTTCATTATATTCTAGATAAAGCAGACACCTCTACAGCCAATATCTCCAAAATACTACAGGTAGGAGTAAAACTACATATTTTAATTTTGAGGGGGGGTCCTTTAAGGAATCTATTCTAATGTGAAGACATCCTCAAATGCACAACACTGATTGTACCAACACAAACAGGCACAAGTGGTTGTTCATATCCCTGTTTACAGGTCTGGGTCGAGAATTCCCTCAGCATCACCGGGTTTTCTTTACAAACTCACTCTGGCACTGTACTTGTGGAAAACTTACCTGATAATGAAATGTGACACTTTCCTACAAAATCCAGAAGTTTTACCGTCCTGCCCATCCATAAGGTCCTCAAAGGCATCTGATGGCAGATACAAGCATCATGTCAGTGACATTCAACAGAGTCTTCCATTGCTCAAACCAAATAACAGTCCAGATCCATTACCCAAGATCCAAGGGCACGATACAGACGATCGATTTGGTCACAAGTCTGCTCCTCCCACACCATCCAGCTCATGGACGCGTTGAGTTTTGGGGCTGTTGAAAGAACTTAAATGTGTAAATCGGGAGAATTCCTCTCGTTTTATATTTTGCATGTAGTCAGTCTTACGTACCAAATGTAACACCCGTCTGTCTTTGCTCCCTTTTATGAGCCATTCTCTCAGACAGTGTCATCAACGTATCCATCAGCTGCAATCCAGAAGACAAACAGTCATGTTACCATCTCGTTAGGAAGCACATGAGGTAACTAGCTCCAGGTACGTTCCACCAACTCACCAGATGTGCTCCCTTGGTGGCAAGGATCGCTCCGAGCTCATCAGCGGTACATTTCTCTGGGACCTGATGGAGCTCCTGGTTGAGAATAGGCCCCACGTCAAACCTGAGATGTGAAGACATTTTGAATCTGTTTTTGTTTGAAAGAAGATAATAACAGGAAGAACACTGAGAGGTTTTCCTGCTGTATACCTGTGAGGACGGATCTGGATAACGGTGACTCCCGTCACGGTGTCGCCGTGCATGATGGTGTGGAAGATGGGTGCTGGACCTCGCCACCTCGGCAACAGGCTGGGGTGAATATTTAAAATCCCGCTGCACAGACGCACATTCAGTTAAGAACTGAAACAGCTACTGAAACTGGTTGTACCATGATTAACTGGGACTGAACTAGTCCAGATGTTAAGTAAGATGAGTGGCCAATAATCTAAGAGCTCCATGTGCATTAGTTTTCTGGCTGACATGAGCCACTTGGCATCATAGCACATCATTATACAAGCTAAATATATGAATATATAGAAATAGAATATAATAAAATGATAGTCCATGCCGATTAAACAGCATGACTATACACAGGTGTGTCTTGGACTGTCAATATAAAAAGGACACTGCAGTTTCATTTGGAAAAAAAAAAAAGAACATTTATTGGGTACTCAACTGTAGCTATTTCACAAAGAGAAAATAATCTGTAGCCCTGCATCAAACACAAATTACTAAAGTTTTGCATTTATTTATTTGCAACATATTTGCAAACTATACGGCTCTTCTTATAAATCTACAGCCTGCAGTGTGAGCAGTCAGATGACCAGACCAGGTTGTGAAGAAGTTGGCAGACAGACAGGAAAACTGAACGACACTGTGATAAATGTTCACAACAGAAGATTGGGGAAGAGCATGTTTAAAAGCGCGAAAGAATTCAATTAACACAAGGTTAAAATTGATTCAGTATAAGTGGTTAATGAGGGTTTATATAACCCCTGCAAAACTTCACCATACATCCCGGATGTTTGTGTTAAATGTCTGACTGAAAAGGGAACTTTGATTGACTGCCTATGGGAATGCTCTAAGATTTTGGTATTTTGGGAAAATGTAGTTAAATGTTTATCACGGATGGTTAAGTGTAACATTCCTTTGACGTCAACAATCTGTATACTTGGAATATACCCCAAAGACTCCATCAGAACAACGAAGCAATCGAAGATGGTTGACTTTGGAGATCTCCATGCAAGGAGAGTGATTGCATTATACTGGAAAAATGTAGATCCAGCATCACTGGCAATATGGAAGAAGGAGTTGACGACTTGTCTTGGACTGGAGAGATTGACATACATTGTTAAAGGTAAACAGGAGGAGTTTGCTTGTATTTGGGAATCATATGTCATTTTTGACCAATGAAACGGATAACACTGACTGAATAACAGGTTATGAAATGATCCTGCCTTTTTTTTTTTACTCCATTAGTTTGATGTCTTTTGTCACTGTCCATTTGATTTATTTCTTTTTCTTTGTCTGTGTGAATGAGTGGCAGTTCGAGGGGATATAAATGAAAATGTTTGTAAATTTGTCATAAAGTTCGATATGCACTTGAAACTTCAATAAATATATTGAATATTGTTGAAAAAAATGTTCATTTACAGTCCACATTTTGTTTTATCTTCCAAATACGTTTGTCTGAACGTCTGACTGCTTGTGTTTCCTGATCATTCTAAATTATTTTTAGCGACGTGGCTGCATGCTGAGATCTCTGTCAGTACTTTGGGGAGTACAATTTAATCTTAACTTCTTCTTTAAAGCCTGAATAAGTGACCTCCAATGGCGACTGTGATATTTTAAGATTTCAAGACAATTAGGCCTTTTACAATAATTGCATTATCATTTAATATATGATATGATCATATACCAATATGTAAAAACAGCAGGGTTTTCCCTACCATTGTTCTATTGCCTGTTAAGGACCGAATGACTCGGTCAATGGCATAAAATGACAATAACATTGTTCAGCGCAATCATATCATCCGACAAAATCATGGCAGGCCTAGAGACAACATGATCAGGGCAGAGCAACAGTTCATATGTTTAAAACAAATGAAGCTCACTGTGGAAACTTGTTGATCAGTCTCTCAGGCAGCAAACAGCCAAAAGACACCACCACCCCGACATCAAACCGTCCGTCCACATTGTCAGGGGGCCAGCTGTGCAGTGGAAGCTGGTTTTGCTGTGCAAACCTCTTCACTGGGACGTCAGCGAACAGCGTGACGACTTCAAGAGACTCCACCACCCCTTCACTGTTGCTCCTACAAACACAACACGGAGGTCAGTTAGCGCGCTCACTTTCCAAGATCAACAACGACAAACTCTGTGAAGATAAATTAGGAACAGAAAGTGTCTGTGTAATAGCTGATCATGTGAGCAGCATGGTTGTGGTTCCACTCTTCCGCAGCCCGACTGTCTCTTTAATACCACAAGAGCATCAGTGAGGTCCAACACTGATGTTGGGTCAGTGTTCAAACTACAGGGGTGCTGGGGCGTCATTTAAAAGTGTCTTCTATCATTAACGTGTGTGTAACATGACTGACCTGGAAATGTGCTTGATGGTTTTTATATATACAGATACAGTGCTGCTCATAAGTTTACATACTCTTACAGAATTCATGGTTTCTTGCCCATTTGTAAGAGAAAATGAATGATGACATTTTTTCCACGTGTGGTTAATGGACAGTTGGAGCCATTTATTGTGAAACAAATGTGAGAACTCAATTTAAACCAAAATAAAAACAGAAATGACCCAATTTACCCTGATCAAAAGTCTACAGTTCCTCTTACTTTCCATTTCTTAATTAGTGTTTGAACAGTGCTGACAGGCATTATCAACTGTACTGATTTGTACAGTTGTACGACCTTTTCTCGCAGATCCTTTGGCAATTGCTTTGCTTTTCCCATGATTCTGCATCCAAGACATCAGAACAGCACCACATGAGGGATACAAGAGTTTCTCAGGAGTCATAGTATCGCGATATAGCTTACAAATATCGCAATATTGGTTATAGGCCATATTGTGCAGCCCTACCTCAGGGAGCCTTTTTGTGTGTTGCACTGTTAAACGCTCCGTCTTATACAAGAATAATAAATTCAACTTAAACTTTGATGCTTTGAATCCAGTCCTCCTTATTCAAGAGTTCTGTCACGAGTGTACACGGTTGAAATGAGTTGACCTGACTGTGGATAACACACTGAAGAATTTCAAAATAAAAGCATTTTCATTTTCGGTTTATTTACTGTACCTGATATGAGCAGATATATTATATTTAGTGTGTGTGTGTGTGTGTGTGTGTGTGTGTGTGTGTGTGTGTGTGTGTCGTACCTGCTGTCTGTGAGGACTTTCAGAGACTCCACAGCGAACTGATCGGAGCCGAAGAACAGGAGCCTCCACGGGGGTCCAGATGAAGACAGCAGCCTGCAGAGCTGTCGCTGTCCCCGGTCAGTCCACCTGCTCCTCCACCCGGCCTGGAGGTGGTGGAGGACTCTGAGAGAAGCTCGTGCTGTCTTCGTCCACATGCTGACACTGTCTCTGTGTGTGTGTGTGTCTGTGTGTGTGTCTGTGTGTGTGTCTGTGTGTCTGTGTGTTCACAGATTTGTCCTGAGTGTGTCCACACAAGGAGCCGCCATGTTTTCTGTTGCGCTTCCGTCCACTTCTTCTTCGATGGTTGTTGGCGAACAGGTTTACCGCCCCCTACTGGCGCGTGAATAGAGACCATAGACATATATATACAGACATATATACGAAGACATATATACACAGACATATATACACAGACATATATACGCAGACATATATACGCAGACATATATACACAGACATATACACAGGCATATATACGCAGACATATATACGCAGACATATATACACAGACATATACACAGACATATATACGCAGACATATACACAGACATATATACGCAGACATATATACGCAGACATATATACGCAGACATATATACACAGACATATATACACAGACCTATATACAGACATATATATACAGACATATATACACAGACATATATACGTAGACATATATACGCAGACATATATACGTAGACATGTATATACAGACATATATATGCAGACATATATACGTAGACATGTATACACAGACATATATATGCAGACATATATACGCAGACATATATACGCAGACATATATACGCAGACATATATATGCAGACATATATATGTAGACATATACACAGACATATATACGTAGACATATATACACAGACATATATACGTAGACATATATACACAGACATATATACGTAGACGCCACATTGAGCGCTGAATTGTATATCGACGTCGCCGCCATTTTGGATGTGGCAAAGTGGAGCGCAACCCTTAAGTTGCAGAGTGGCAACACATGGAAAAAGCTGTGCAAGAGTATTCTTTACCAAGGTCTTTAACTTGGAAACACACACACACACACACACACACACACACACACACACACAGAGTCCCCTCAAAATAAGATCCCATTAAAAAGGCAATGATGACAGTTTGTTATATTAATACTAAATTTGCTGAGCAGTGTCAATAATAATGTATGGGGGTGACCATGCCAGAGTCAGGCACACTCAAAATTTCTTTAGAAATTTTTCTAGTTAGCTGAGTGCATTCACTTCTACAAAATACAGAGTCCCAGTCCCCACAGTGTAAAAAAAAACACCAAAATGTGATTTTTAAAAATGTCTTATTTTATTAATTGAATTAATCAATTCTATTTTTGGAAATGTTATCATACCTGATGGTCTAAAAACGGCTTCTCCACACTGCCAGGATATGATTCTGGTAGCTTTTAACATCCCCTCTGCACCAACAGTCAACCATGATCCAGGTCTTTTCCTAACATCAGTTTTACTAGCTTAAACATAACCAAATGTTTACGTACAGGCAACTAATCAGAAAACACTTTTACCTTGTACAAGTACACACATGTATTGTATGCTGTAACTATGACTGTATTGGGGTGGAGGCAGAAATCTTAAAAAAACAAAAGTCTTCATATATACCAGTGAGGTAAAACCAAAACAAACTTGTACAGAGTCATATAGAGGCACACAGCTCCTCATACGCTTAAGATGTGTGTGTGACAAACTGATGTGTGTCCTTGGCCAAGCATAAAAGGATGTATGTGTTTGTGTGTAGGTAAAGAGCAGATGGCTGAATGTAAGATTCACACAGATCAATGAGAGCATGAAGGAAACTTAGTGTGTTGCTGTACCGTCGTTTCTCACATTCAGGCAGACAGACAGACAGAGGATCCTTTGCCTCTTTAAATATCATCTGAGAGGAAGGCACACATTTCTGTAACACAAGTCCTTAAATACAAGAGTATACTCGAAGCGATATTAACATGATGCAGACTGTTTAAATAGCATAGCTGTGGGGGGGATCAGTCTGGTTGATTTGACATTTCTCTGTGCTGGTCTTGGTTGGTTCTGCTGATCTGAGGTTCCAGTTGTGAATATTCTGCGAGGAATCTGAGGTGGAACTCTTTCAGCTTCTCCAGGAGGACTTTCAGCTTCTCCGGGCTGGGAAGGATGGTCATTCTACGAGACAAAGGAAAACACAAATACACAGTATGTTTCAATATTTCTATTCTTGTTACATTCTTAATGCTGAGCTGACCGATTCCTATTGCTTAACACATTTCATTGCATTGTTTATTTGTTAATAATATGGTAAATAATAATTTTCCAGGGGTCAGTCCAGCATTTATAACAGTGAAATAGTTTATCAATATCAATTCATCTCTGTCCAGAGCTTCCATCTTGAGCACATTAGCCCATTGGTTAGAAATGACATGGTATCTGCTCACTGTGCCGCAGTTTGATGGAGTGACTGCGACTCAAGAGGTAGAGCGGGTTGTCCACTAATCAGAAGACTGAACCACCAACCTTCCGATTAGTGGACGATCCCCGGCTCCTCCAGTCTGCAGGTTTCCTTGGGCAAGATACTGAACCACAAACTGCAGTTTCTGTACATCTGTGTTACTTTAACATCTAATTAACTTAAATAGATCTTACGTGGAGACTCAGAAAAACAGTTTGCTATTTTTACAGAATAAAATCAGTTTCACATTTTGCCGGATGCTGAGTCATGTCAGTCCTAGACTGTAGTGATGTGATTTAGAGGAATGCATCTTACTCTTAAACGTCTGGACTTCTGTTATGTATTGTGAGAAGGTTGGATTGACTTGATACTCACTGGTTTCTTTAGATCTATGCAGTCCTAACTGGAAATTTACCAAATGACCTCTGAGAATTGCTTCATTATTCAGAGAGACTTGATCAGACTGACTCGACTGAGCGGCTCGTGTTTCGTGTTCTGAACTTGCTTTTAAATTTAGTGCTCCTGACTCCTGGAATAAAATCCAGCACCTCACTAAAATCAATACATTGGATATTTTTTAACACTTGATCTAAAGTTTTATTTTACATTTTTATTGTTTTAATTTATTGTAACTACAAAGTCTGCATGCATTTCAGATTTTTATTATCTTAAAACACACAGTACCTATAAAATGTATCTTCCATAATCATAAAGTTTTAATGGCTTTTTAAAAGCCAGTATTGTTTCTGTTATTATATTTCTTCGTTGCCGTTTTCTTTTCTTGTTTCTTTATTTTCAGAACTCTTAAGGTCACTCAACTCCATGCCTTTAAATGAGGGTCGCCCCTTAATGACCTCTCGAGTGTAAATAAAAGCTGAATAACTGAAAGACGGTCCTCTGTGAACCTGATGGTGATATAGATGTTTCACGGCCATCTGCATACTGAATGTTGACAAAGTTGAAATTTTGGGTCTGAGTATGACAAACAAACAATCTGTCTAAAGCTTATTAAAGATTTAAAGGTGTCACATGTAATCATGCAGGTGTAACTGTAGTGAAATAAAAACTGTGTTGGTGTATGTTAGTGTTTCCTGTCTGACCTGAAGTGATAGGTTCCCTCCCTCTGGCCGAATCCACTTCCTGGAACCACACAGATTCCAGTTTCCTCCAGCAGTTTGAGGCAGTACAGCATGTCAGGAGCAATCGACAGCTCCTGCAGACACACAAAGACAGGAAATATATACGTTCAGCTGACCCACTGAGACTTCAGTCCACAAATCACGTTTCTACTCCATTCAGCTGTTTCCCATCTGGCCACAGGGCTGGAGACATGTTAGGAGAAACTCAGGATTGATTCAGATATATTCTTAAGTCTTTGTGAGACCCTGCACTGTCATCTCTCATATGTGTACACACACAAACTACTACTAGAGATTAAACTTTATATACCGTATTTTTCGGGCTATAAGGCTATAATAATCATTTAATTTTCTCAGAAATCAACAGTGCGCCTTATGTATTAATTCTGGTTGTGTTTACTAACCTCGAACCGATTTTATGTGGTACAGATTACCGTAGGCTACCGTAGTCAGGAGCCTCGCGGAGTAATACGGATGGCTTTTTTCACGAATCTCCGTCCCTATTGATGTACGACTCCATGCACGCCCATCTCAAGCAAACTAATTCGGTGCATGCCGTCATTAACCAAAGAACTCCAACCGCTTGATATTGGTGTCAGGTCGTTCAAAGTTAAAGTGCGAGCTGCATGGGAGCGTTGGATGACAGAAGGCAACGCCTGGCGAGTTACACCACTATCTGCCAATAGATCGTGGATGCCTGGGCTAAGGTATCAGTCTCAAGTGTTGTCCAAGCTTTCACGAAGGCAGAGATATTGTGAATTAGTTGAATAAAATTCAACCTATTTGACACACGTTTTGTTTCGATTATTGCGCCTTATAGCCTGAAAAATACAGTAAATATGAAGTGAATACGTGTTTGTGTCCCTGCAGCTGACAGACCGTGTTTTGGATAGTTAGTTTGGATGTCTTCACTGCATTTCTGCTCAGTGCTGTATATAAAGAATGCACGACGAAACAGACCTGGGCTTCCTGAATTGCTCGTGGTGGGATGAAGATCTGAGGGAAGGCGTACATGGCTCCTTGGACTGGGTTGCACTTGATCCCGGGCACAGAGTTTAGGATTTTCTCTGTTAGGCTGGCCTTGTGAGCCAGCGCATCCAGGACTGAGCTCTTCTCCTGGGGAACAACATGACACAACATACACGGGAGTTAGGAGATAATCAAGGATCTACTGTACGTTGGTGAGTACTCATTCGGTACCAAACCTTTGAAACTTTTCACATCACCACACCTGAGGCCAAGGAGGAACAACATAAGCACTCTTTCCAGGGAAGAATACACCCCACTCGACGTTTTACTGACAGTGATGTAGGGCTGCCACAAACGATTATTTTGATAGTCGACTAATCACTGTTTATTTTTTCGATTAGTCGACTAATCGGATCATGCGCAAATTGACTGTCCGGAAGAGGGGCGGGTGGGAGGGAGGGTGCTGTAAAACTCGCGGATGCAACCGTGAGCCACCTTCGCCCCCGAGTCTTTCCATGCCGACCCAAAGCTGCCGCGGAGGAAATGCGCCGGGGAGAGGTCCCACGAGGGGATCCTGCCGCACCGTGCCGTCCCTGACCCGCCGAGTTGAATCCCCCGGGCAGACTGCGTGCGCGGAAGTTGCGGAAAAATCGCGGTGATTGGTTAAAATTGCAACACCGCCCTGAATTCACGAGGATTCACTGAAGTTGCGTTGAAGTTGCAAATCGCAACATCGTGAATTCCCGGAGGGTCTGTGTTATGGTGTCATTTACGGTACAGTCAGGTCTGATGCCGATTACCACTACTGCGCATGTGTGTAGGTGTGTGTGTGTGTGTGTGACAGAAAGGCAGACGCGGCAGTAGAAGCTACAGCCACAGTTTCGAGAGAAAAGCAAAGTTAAAAAAAACGATGCGTCGACTACTAAATTAGTTATCGACGATTTTGTTCGTCGACATAATCGTGACTAATCGACTAATCGTGGCAGCCCTACGGTAATCATTAAAGAAAACACAACGAAGAAGGAAATGCAGCCTCCAGAGACAGAACAGGTCTGTCAGGTGACTGGCTGTCTGTGTGCTTGTGTTTTGCTGGCAGGGCGCTCAGAAGAGGCACTTGTGCCTTAACACAGAGAAACACCATATGGAGACCAGCCCTGAGGCTACAGCTTCAAAATCAAAGAAAACATTTATTTGTCTGAGCGTTCACAGAAAAATGCAGCATCAACAGAGAGCAAAACATTTTGGAATTTAAAGCGACGTCCATCAGCGGGGGTGGAAAAGTAAAAAAAAACAACAACAAAAAAAACGATGTGTCGACGATTTTGTTCATCGACATAATCGTGACTAATCGACTAATCGTGGCAGCTCTACAGTGATGAATTAATTAATTAATGAATGGACGTGTTGCCAGGCATTACATACTGTTACTACATATGGAGTAGCTGTGCTGAGCAGGAGCTGATCTCCTGCTGCGTACACAGCACAATTCATTCCATTCCTCCCTGTGATTATTCAAAGTGACACACCTACAACGCGTGCCTAAAATAGTAATGCTCTGTTGTTGTTTGTTCTCCAACAGCAACTGGCACTAATGTTAGTTAATGTTAGAGCCACTGGATGTTTGCCGGGGGGGGGGGGGGGGGGGGGGGGGTCTGTTCACACACACACACAATGTGATGAGATGAAATCAGACTAGAATAGAATCTGGATGAGTGCACGGTTCAACAACAACCAGTGAGTCAGAAATATTCGTCTTCCACTGCAGACTTTAATAATAATAATAATAATAATAATAATAATAATAAATTTTATTTGAAGGCGCCTTTCTGACACTCAAGGTCACCGTACACATCACATTTAAAAACAGCATAAAGCTGCCATGAGAAGGTCATTGGTGATTTTGAGAAGTGCAGTTTCTGTGCTGTGGAGTGGGCGGAAACCAGACTGGAACTGTTCATACAGGTTATTGCGGGATAGGTGTGAATGGAGTTGGGTGGCGACTGTTTTTTCTAGGATTTTTGAAATGAAAGGTAGATTAGATATGGGGCGGAAGTTGTTGAAATCGGAGGGGTCGGCACCAGGTTTTTTTAGAATTGGGGTAATGGTAGCTGTTTTGAGGGATGTTGGAACAGTTCCAGTGGTGAGAGATGAGTGAATGATGGCAGAGATGAGGGGGACCAGGGAGGGGGAGCAGGCTTTTACAAGTTGTGTGGGGAGGGGGTCCAGTTGGCAGGTGGATGGTTTGGATTGCTTGATGAGTTCTGCGATCTCAGAGAGGGAGGGGAGATGAAAGGTGGGGAATGGGTGTGTGGGTGGGTGCCAGTCAGTTGAGATGTTGAGGTGAGGGATTGATCCAAGCTGCTGGTGGATATTTTTGATCTTTTCAGTGAAAAATGACATGATGGAGTTGCAGAAGGTGGTTGTGTAGCAGTGAGAGGGAAGAGAGTCTTGGGGTTGGGTGATGTTGTTGAGGAGGGAGAAGAGTGTTTTGGAGTTTCCTTGATTGGCGGTGATTATTCCAGAGTAGTAGTGTGTTTTGGTGTTGGTGATGGAGTCCTTGTAGAGTGACATGTGGTTGTTGTACATTTCCTTGTGAATAGTGAGACCCGTTTTCTTGTGGAGGCGTTCCAGTTGTCGACCTTTTGCCTTCATGAGACGGAGAGCAGTAGTGAACCAGGGGGCGGAGACAGTGAAAGAAACAGTTCTGGTTTTTAACGGGGCGAGGGTATTAAGGATATTGAGAAGTCCAGTGTTGTAGTGAGAAACCAGATCATCAGGGGTGGATAGATTTTGGATGTCAGGGAGGCAGGAGGAGTTGATGCAAGCGGTGAGAGTGGCAGGGTTAATGTTTTTTATATTCCGGAGTGAGATGAGGCGTGGTTGTTTGGAGATGGAGAGAGTGAGTTTCACTGTAAATGAAATGAGGAAGTGGTCAGTTATAGGGAGTTCATTGGCTGTGAGATCAGAGGGAGTGACACCAGAGCAGCAGATTAAATCCAGAATATGTCCTTTGGAGTGTGTGGGGAAGGTGATGTGTTACTGACAGCCAAAACTTTCTAAACAGGAAGTGAAGTCTTTGGTGAGAGGCAGATTGATATTGTCCATGTGAATATTAAAATCACCCAGTATTATTATGTTTGGTGAGAGGGATGATAAATGAGTGAGAAAGGCAGCAAAGTCATTTAAAAATTCACTGTTCTGTTTGGGGGGACGGTAGACAGTGGCGATTACGGTTGGAACAGGTCCTGACAGCCCGCACACAGTGGACTCGAACGAGCTGAAGGCAGGTACAGACACCGGTGAGACTGAGAAGGTCCCGCGGTGAATTACTGCGAGACCTCCCCCCCCGCCGGAGGCGCGAGGTTGTGAAATGTAAACAAACCGAGCTGGAGTGGATTCATTGAGCTGGGTGAAGTCGTTGGGCTGTTGCCATGTTTCGGTTAAACAGAGAAAGTCCAGTTTATTGTCCGTGATGATGTCCTGGATGAGTTGTCCCTTGTTAGTTAGTGAGCGGATGTTGAGAAGAGCGAAGTTGAGTGCGGAGCTGTCGGAGCAGGTGGAGGTGTTAGCGGACTGGGCTAGGTGGGCTAACACACTGTGGTTGACAGACCTGGTGGTGGAGCGTGAATGGTGACGAGAGGTGGACCAGATGGATCTTATCGCTGTTGAGTTGTTATGGTGGAAATGCCGGTGGGACCCTCGGTGGATGCATCTCCGGCGAGGCTGGAAGGCGATGTCCGGATGGAGATGGAGAGCCTCCGGTGCAGGTCCAGGCTGGCGGCAGCGCAGTCGGAGCAGGTCAGTGGCAGAGTACTGTAGTAAACCCATCACTGGCAGGTGGTCGGGCATCAGAAGTATCCAGATACAGACCAGCAGGATGTATGTCCTGCTGGTCAACATTGTGAGCAACAGCGGCGAGCAGCGGCAGCAAGATTGCGCCAGCGTTCACTCTCATGCAACTTTGACTCAAGCCACTACACCAGAGAAAATGTCGTACAGATATTTAATTGAGGATGACGTAGCTGTGGAGTCATGTCAGTCGAGAAGGGAACTAGTCTTGCCTTTTAGATTATCGTTTAAATCAATGCCGTCATTGTTTTTCTGACAGTTATAATGACGTCAAACTCGCAACGTGAAGGAAAATGAATGTCATACATATATCGCTGAACAGGCAGGACTTCTTTGACTAAGAAAATGTAAATTAAAATGACGGCTGGACAAATATTGTTGTTTCATTTATTTTACATGTAGACAAACGACTGCTGCTACAGATAAAGTAAAAACTGTTAAACAGTGGAGCTTTTGCAAACCTGTGCACTTGGAAAACTGATCAGGAATCCATCAAGGGATTAATCCATTAATAATGAATCTGAACGATAAGAACAATTTACATTGGGATCAATGAAGTCGTTTGGACATATCTTGTCAGCCTCTACACACAGTTCTTATTTATTTCTCCAAATCCCCTCTCTCTTTTCAAACAGTGCAGAGGCGAGTCGCAGTGCTAATGTCTTCTGAGACATGCATTTACCTGCTTTAGGAAAAACGGAAGCCACAGAGCTTACCTTGGCAAACTGAGCATACGAAGGCTCGTGCACTTTGGGGGGGTTCACAATGACATCCATCGCTGCCTGTCCAGAGACGGGAGGGCAGAGGCGGACAGACAGCAGTTTGACTAGTTGGGCCTTCACCTGTGGGTCCATGTTCAACACCTCCATGTAGCCTCCACGGAAACCACACCTGAGTGGGAGATAAACAGAACACAGATCATAAGAAAGGTCGTACACTGGAGGTACAGTTCATGATCTGTTCCCTGTCAGTTACAGCAACAATGAACAATGAGCAGCAGATGGAACAAAGACACTCAGTGTCCTGTTTTTGTGAATACAAGGCCTGGCAATCTCACAGTAACAACAAGGCTCAAGGAAGCTATTGTGCCGTGTTAGCAGAGGCGTCAATCCTCATATCTAACTCAGCAAGAGAGAAAATGTCCTAAAATGTGGAACTCTTCCTGTAATCGAGAACATGCTGGTTGGAGACTTTTACTAATGTTTACATCCTGCTGCTTAACTTGAAGTCGTGAATGTGTATGAACTGTGGCAGAGCTGAGAAACACACTCAGGAATTATATATCCTAAGTTGTCAGGTACAAAAAAACTCCTGAAGAAGCTCATGTACATATTCAAATATTTATATTCATTCCTGTGCCATCACCCTGTAATGAGACGAGAGCTGTGTGTGTGTGTGTGTTTGGTGTGTGTTCAGTGCAGTGGAAACTCACTCTCCAGTGTAGCCCTTGGAGGTGGAGTGGAAGGAGGCCAGCTCCACGTTGTTGAAGTACTCGGGGCCCATCTCATAGAGGACCTTCTTAAAGGAGTGGAACTGACAGTCAGGCGAGTACACGTTGTCTTGGTAAACCTGGAAAAAAACAGCAGACAGCTCTGTCACAGACTGGATAACAATAAAAGAATCTGTCCAATCACAGACACACACATTTAGTCCAATTTGAACTGTGTCAGTGGGACAGAGGAGAGCTGGTGGAGATGCATGAAGAAGGGCACTGCTGGAAAATGAAAGAAGAATAATGGAATCATTAGATTAGTGTCAATGTGATTATGACACCAACAGAACTTGTATGTCTTCATTGTCATCACATGTTTTAATCACGCCGAGTTTGAAATGCCAGTCATATTAGATCAAGTCTGAGGCATCAATCAGGCTGTCATGGTCAAACAAAGACACTCCTGATGCACTGAGAGCATTATGTGAACTGTACGATCCATTGTGTTTAGGCTTGATTCATACTAGGGACTAAAAGTCAAGATATCTTTTAAAGAAAATCTGTCTTTCACAGTGAAATGCTAAATGTCAAGTGTCCTGGGGGCAACAACATGTGAGGTCTGAACGTCTGGCATTTAAAATGATGACAAACATTAAACATAGAAAGTATTTGTGAGGACATGTGGTGCTATAGATCAATGTGCCGGCAGTGGAAGTTACCTCATCAGCCATGACAAACAGATTCTCCTCATAGGCAAAGTGCAGCACCTCCTCTATGCACTTTTTACTCTGCACCTGACCTGAAGAGCACAGTGCAGAGACATACATACAGAAACGTTAGTAACACTGGAAGTAAATACCGAGCCGCTGACAAACATGTTTCATGTGTATGAGAGCAAAAATAAAAGATTCAGTGTGTGAGAAACAACCTCTGCACACTGAATGGAGATGAAACTCAATTTGTGTGTGTTAACCAACTTATGAATTAGTCTAATGTTTACATCTGCCTACATTAACCCTTTCTGACATGACACAAGTCTACTTAAAATGTTAAAGTGTTTGACCCGTTCGGAGTCTGGCTGTCACTGTCAGGAGACTCCGATCTGCAGCTTACTTCACTGATGAACCACAGAATTACAAACACACTTCATTCAAACTCAGACACAAAATAATAAAACTCACCAAACCTGCCACCAACTCTGATTTGGTCAAAATAAATCCTTAATTCACAGAGTTAGACGACAGTTTAAATCAATACAGTGTGACCAAGTTGCTCACAACTAGGGCTGCCACGATTAGTCACGATTATGTCGACGAACAAAATCGTTGACAACTAATTTAGTAGTTTGCTTCAACGCAACTTCAGTGAATTCCCGTGAATTCAGGGCGGTGTTGCAATTTTAACCAATCACCGCGATTTTGCCGCAACTTCCGCGTAGTCTGCCCGGGGGATTTAATTCGGCGGGTCAGGGACGGCCGCACGGTGCGGGAGGATCCCCTCGTGGGATCCTCTCCCCGATGCTGGCTGGCCTCCGCCGGGCGCATTTCCTCCGCGGCGGCTCTGGGTCGGCATGGAAAGACTCTGGGGCGAAGGTGGCTAACGGCTCCGTCCGCGAGCTTTACAGCGCTCGCTCACCCGCCCCTTTCCGGGACAGTGAATTTACGCATGATCCGATTAGTCGACTAATCGAAAAAATAATTGGTGATTAGTCGACTATCAAAATAATCGTTTGTGGCAGCCCTACAACAACGGCATGAACATCAATAATATCCTACCGGTGGGGTTTCCAGGGTTGATGATGCAGAGGACTCTGGGCTGACAGTGCTGCTTGGCTGTAAGATAAGCTCGCTGCAGCTCTTCGATATCCAGCGCCCAGCAGTTTGCCTCATCCAGGTAGTAGTTAATGTGCACTGCCTCTAACTCAGAGATGGTTGCAGAGTAAAGCGGGTACTGAGGGATGGGGATCATCACGCCTGTCCTGGATTTGCCCTGACCTGAGACGAGCAGCTTCAGGATGCTCTAGAAACAAAACATACGGCTTGTGAGATTCATTTGTTAAAGCTGCTCCAAACCATCCTGCTAATACTCTTCTGCAACTAAAACTTGAGAAATCAGCAAATACAGCACTCCTATAGAAGCATATAAGAAGGCAGGATGTGGAAATAAATGATTATGACGGCTCAGTCATAGTCATAATGCATCTCTATGAACTCACTGCCATCAACCTAAAAAGTGCTGAGCATACCATGATGCCGTCGCTGGCTCCTGTGGTGAGGTAGATGTTGTTCCAGTCAGCGGGTACACCCTGGTCTCTCTGGGTGATGTAGTCAGCAATGTCCTGTCGGACACAGTCCACGCCCTGGCTGGCACTGTACGAGCCTGAGTCCCAAACACAACATACAGTACATCAAATATTTTTACATGCAAAAAAGAAATACATTTAATGCAAAGTCGTGGTTTCTATCGAACTGCAGGACTCAACACTGGACACGCAGGGTTCATCATTACATGGATTACAACTACAGAATACAGAAAATTTTGACCGGTGGCAGCCTGTATGAAGGAGTCATATTGATAGGACTAAAATTAGGTTGGTTATGATGTTGGTTTTGTTTCCTTTACAAGTTAGCTTCCCCTCCCTGCTGGTAAGTACAGCTTCATTGCCTTCCTTCTCTTAATAGAAGAAAAAGCCAGCACAACCAGCACAACCAGTCCAAGAGAAAGTAAATAGTATAACTTGGACAGAAAACAGTGTTTGTTTTTTTACCATGTATTCCATTTTCCCAGTAATTTTACCTGCCACAACTGATTTATGTGTTTGTGTCTGGCCAGGTTTACACAACAAAAGATCATGGTTTGGGTTAAAACCAACTCTTTTCACAGCGTTACCAAGTTTTTCTGGTAGAAAGACCTGAAGGATAACTTCTCACACAGAAACATCTCCGCCAGTTGTAGAGCTTGAATGCTACGCAGGCCATGTCATGTCAAAAATACCACAGTGGTCTTAAACTGGCCAACTCCTCTTCTGGACTGAAGCAAACAGGGATCCATCTACCATCTTCCTATTCCACTTATTAGCAATCATCTAATCATGTACCAATGCCACGCTGACCCCTGGTATTAACATGTGATCTGTATCTGGACAGTGACATCTGATCTACCGGCCTTTACCAGTGACAGCGAGGCTAAAATTAAGCTTTGCTGTTGTCAGGTTTGTGTGTCTACACTCAGCCGTTTGTGAATAAAGAAACTCCATTCTGTAACTTCAACAACTAATATGTGTTGTTGAGTTTTTTTTAGTACAACAATATCATACCATATACAAGCCTCTTGGTACACCTCCATGTACTCTGGTATTATGTCCAACACCACGCCTACATACACACAGCGCACAGTAGGGATGGGAATCGAAAGCACGAATCACGTCGCGTAACTTCCGCAAGAAGTTACGCACGCTCGATTCCAGTAAGCACGACAAATTACGCCACGTAACTTACACAAGTTTCACACGTGCAGTGCAATCAGTAGTAAACAATGGCACCCACTCGGTTCAAACGCTCCAAAGTTTGGCTGCATTTTACCAAAACAGGCGGCAACAGGGCGACTTGCAATCATTGCAAAGTGGAGATAACAGCGTCAGGAGGGAACACGACGAACATGCAGAAACATTTGCACACACAACATGCAATATTTTTAAATGAATGTCGTGTTTTTGACACACTTCGGACTGGAGATGAATCTCAACCTAGCAGCAGCGGCAGCAGCCAGGCTATGACCACCTCTGCGGTTACTACAGAAGGTAAATAACACACTGCCTACCATGTTAGCGCCATGTGCTTCTTTGTAAAACATGCTATAACAGTTAACATTAAACAAATACCTTCTGCATTACATTTAGAAGATGACCATGACGAGAGAGAGAGTCTGGCTGGCTCAGAGGCTGCAGCTGTACTAGTACTCGCTCCAGTTCACCACTTCCTCTAGATGATGCTAATCAAACTGTTTGTTCTCCTTTTTTCCCAAATGAGAATCGATAAAGAATCGAATCGTTAAGCAGAATCGATAATGGAATCGTAAAAATCGTATCAATTCCCATCCCTAGCGCACAGTGACCTGAACAACACACACAAACCTAGACTCTGTCCTCCGCAGTCCTGAAGGATACGCTGGGCTCGCTGCTTTGCATCGTCAGGGAAAGCCGGACTGTCCAACAGTTCCGGGAAACAGCACAGTGCCACCACCTGCACGCAAATGACAAAAGGAGATGGGAGAAGCACATATTCAAATGTTTGCATTCAAATCAAGTCATTTAATATTAGCGTGCATCAACAGTTTTCATGGGGCGTGGAGCGTGAACAGTTTCTTCTGCCCGCACGTCATGTGAAGTCGCTCCCCTGCAAAGTAGGTGAGCTGAAGAGAAGAGAGCTAGAGGAGCGACGGCACAATGGGTGCACAGATAGTTTGCTCAGCCCCACGCAGAGTGTTGCCAAGAGACTGTATCCAGGTAGACAAGGCAATGCCTGTTGTAATCTGTAGCAATGACCACATCCTCTTTTCTCGAATAGGCTACAGCTGTTTAGAGTTCACGTGTCAGTAACGTGTACTTCCATTCCTCACCCCTCCTATTTCCAGAAATTGTTAGCACATTATTCATTGATCCTGGAAGTAAAAAGGAGGAACTTTGCTGCAATGCAGCTTCATGCTCAGATAAATCTTACACACATCAAACCAGAGTCTTTCACTTTGCGATGCAGCTGGACTCCTGAGATCACACGAGATTCCATCTGTGTCCAAACACAGCGATTACAGACCAATTAGCAGCTTATGACGAACTACTGACGGCTACAGCATGAACCAGGGATGTGATCTAACACTGGGTGTGGTAAACAAAGTGTCTACGTAGTGTCTGTATGTATGCTGGGTGCATGACGGCATACGCATTTTAAAGTATAAGCTAGTAAACAGTAACATCACTAGAAATCTAAAAAAAAACATTAAGAAAACCTTCTTAAATAACTTTGAGGTAATGTTTTCTTCCCAGCAAACAGATCCAAACTCGAAATGACTTAATCTACACTCAAGTCTGTCACTTCCTGTCCAACACTCACCTGACGGACAAAGGTGATTGGCTGCTGGCCCATGGCGTGGGCGTCACCAATGTTGGCTTTGATGACCTCAGTGAAAGGCTGTTTCACTCCCTAGAAAGAGACAGAAAACATCATCATAATATTTGTTTAGTATTTCAATACAAAGATAAAAACACCAATGATAAATGCACACCGTGTTTATGTAATAAGGAAGATCATAACTACAAAAATAAGCCCCATCATTTGCATAATAAAGCATAGATGAAAGAGAAAACACAGAATGAATGCATAAATAATGAAAACTGAATACAGTGGTCCCTCTGATTTTTTTAGTGTAATTTCACATGCTTTTTTTTTTTTTTACAGCGTACTGTACAGTATGAACGCACATTGTGTTCTGCGCCCTAAATTGGCTAAGGGAGTACTGTACAAAATGCGTGTAAAAAGGTGTATAAAAGCGTGTGGTTAGGGGTTTTACGGCCTTAAAACATGTATAATAATTGTAAAACTTACTTCGCGGATTTCGTTTATTGCGGGTTATTTGCGGGACCACTGTAATATAAATGAATGCATTAAATAGAAACGTAAACAGGGGAAGTAAGATAAAATCCATAAAGTAATTAAAAACAGAAATATCATTTCATAAATTAAACACATTTATGTTAATGTTTTCAGTTTTTAAGTTAAATTTATTTGTGTTTTGTTTTGGCAGCTGTGGTCCTCCATAGTTGTGAACACTGCTGCACATGCTTGTGTGAATTTTTATTTTACAGGCCGGGTGGACGTAGACAGAGTCCGGGTGGACGTAGACAGAGGCCGGGTGGATGTAGACAGAGGCCGGGTGGATGTAGACAGTCTGGGTGGATGTGGAGGATGATGCAACCGGCTTTTCTCTGTGCCGTCAAGTGGATAAACTGCATTCCCAGCTCAGTCGTGTGAAACATGGGTGTCAAATGTAATCTTCTTATTATTAATATAAATACTTATTGTCGGCTTGTCTGAATGGTTTATATTTAAAACGTGACGTTTCATAAAACGTCAACTTTCACCGTCGATGACTCGTTCATCACGGAGCAGGTGCCGCGCCGCAGCTGTAGCTGTATTTGTGTGTATTTATGTAAATATATATTAAGTGTAGACAGAAACAAATATATACGTGTATATATAAATATATATAAGCAGTGTGGTGACAGTGGCTGACCTCCTGCAGGCTCCTCTCGATATCTCCCGCCTTGATAACGATGGGTCCTCTCACCGCGTACTCCACCGCCTTCACCTGCGGGTTCAGGGTCGCCATGGTCAGGGTCTTCTCTCGCATCCGGACCGGGTCCCTCGTCTCCGCGGTGGCCTCCGCCGTGCTGAACCGCTTCTTCAGCCCGCACCGCTCCGCCGGAGCCTGGCTCTTAAACCGAGGATGCTGCCACAAGGACGAACAAAGCGACGTCGTCCGAAGATGGAGATGAGGAGAGCGATGTACTAGCTGTTTAAGACGATGCATGGTTCCTCCGTGAAGTCTCTCTGGCTCATCAAGAGTCCAAGTGTTTAACCGGCGGGGTTACCGTGTACCGGGTGTCTGCCGGTGGAGTCGTTACCGAGAGTGAAAAGCACACGAGGCTCTTCCCGCTGACGCTCCGTCCTCCCTCCTCCATCAAGATGCTATGAGAGCAGCAATGTGTCGTTGGCGAACGAGCCGGTTCAAAGAACCGACTCCCGTCGAGAAGAGCCGAATCTTAAGCTGCTCCTGCTCAGAATCCATGCAGGCAGGTTTTATTTTGATGTATAGTGGTCCCTCGTTTATCGCGGGGGATACATTATAAAAATAACCCGCAATAAACGAAATCCGCGAAGTAAGTTTTACAATTATTATTATACATGTTTTAAGGCCGTAAATCCCCTAACCACACACTTTTATACACCTTTTTACACACATTTTGTACAGTACTCCCTTAGCTAATCAGGACGCTGAACACAATGCGCGTTCATACTGTACAGTACGCTGTAAAAAAAAAAAGCATGCAAAATTACACAAAAAAAAATCTGCGAGACTGCGAAAAGTGAACCGCGTTATAGCGAGGGACAACTGTATTTATTTACTTTATGGATTTTATCTTACTTCCCTGTTTTACGATTATTCTACATGTTTTAAGGCCGTAAAACCCCTAAACACACACTTTTATACACATTTCTCAGACAGGCATTAACATTTTTTTTCACATTTCTCTCTTATTTAAACACTCTCAAAGTTCAAACTTTCGCAGATTTAACAAAAATAAGTACAATACTATATTAGTAAATGAAACCAAAGATCAAAACCTGTTTTCAAGCCCAAACATTTTTAACAAATTTAATTTTAATGATCAGTCTACGAGGTTTGACACGTAAGAAATTATTACCAGCGTCTTTCACAGTTCCTCTGACTGCAAACATACAGCACTTCATACATTTATGTAAATCTGGCTATCCGAACGCATTTTGTACAGTCCTTTAGCCAATCAGGACACCGAACACAATGCGCGTTCATACTGTACAGTACGCTGTAAATAAAAAAAAAGCATGCAAAATTACACACACAAAAAAAATCCAAAAATATGTAGTCGTCCCTCGCTATAACGCGGTTCACTTTTCGCAGACTCGCTGTTTCGCGGATTTTTTTGGAGTAATTTTGCATGCTTTTTTTTGTTTTTACAGCGTACTGTACAGTATGAACGTGCATTGTGTTCTAGGTCCTAAATTGGCTAAGGGAGAACCGCACATGTGTTCTGCGTCCTAATTAACTAAGGGAGCGCTGTACAAAATGTGTGTAAAAAGGTGTATAAAAGTGTGTGGTTAGGGGTTTTACGGCCTTAAAACATGTATAATAATTGTAAAACTTACTTTGCGTATTTGCATTTCGTTTATTGTGGGTTATTTTTAGAACGTATCCCCCGCGATAAACGAGGGACCACTGTACACACCATGGAGCCAATTGGATCATACCATTATGTGAAAGAAAGACAGGGCCTGTGGGTGTAGTGGTAGAGGAGTAAAGAAATGAGAGAGGAGAAGAAAAAGTGATAACTAAAAAAAAAAAAGAAGCATCATCTGGCTGCATTTCAATGATTTTGGAGACTGCAAGTGAGTGCAGAATTTGTAAAAAATGAAAATATCCGTCAGAGCAGAGACAAAAACAATCTTGCACACTTAATGAAAAGTTGCTTAATAGCACACAAATCATTCACAATTGCGAAATTAGTCTAATATAGAAGGCTAAATACTAAATGAAGAGCCATTTGAGAGCCGACTCTTTGAAGGGAGTCGAGCCAAAAGAGCCGAATCTTTGAAAAGAGCTGAACTTCCCATCACTATATAAGAGATCGAGCTCTATCTCTACAGCTGACCTCTTTTTTCCCCCGACAAAACTTTAATGACCAAAGAACAACGAAATGTTCACATCCGTGTTAAAGTCAAACAAATATTAAACGAAGCTTAGATACAAAAACACAAAAATCCATCCTGTAACTAACATACTGCTGATGGTGGCTGTATGATGCAATAATGTGCATAGAAACAATAAGAGAAAATGAAGAGCAGCTATGGACAGGATCAGATAATGTGGCATTTTAATAAAAATTATAAAAAGGAAAAGTGTCCAATATTCAATAAATGCTAAAAAAACCCAAAATGTATGAGTCTACATGTAGTTTCACTGCTGCTAAAAATGTCAACAATACACAGGATTCCTACCAAACCGACCAAGGTACTTTTTATTATTATTATTTATTATTATTATTATTATTATTATTATTATTATTATTATTATTACATCCTGTCTGGGGCTCCTGGGTATTTTTTTTTCTTTATAAGTTCATGAAAATGTCTGGTTTTCAATTGACTGGTGCTTTGCACAGGCTGTCCACACAGAGCTATTTCTTAATAAAGAAATATTTTTGTCAAACGGAAGAACTTTTATTTTGAAGAGTACCGGGCAAAGAAGCGTAGGAGCCCCGCCCACCACACAGAGTGGAAATTTTGTTTTTGGTGATTGGAACAGAAAACGAAAAAATTTTGCCGAATTTTTGTTTTTTGTCAAAAACGAAAAAATGGCTCGTTTTTTGGTTTCAGCTTGTGTCTATTATGCCCAGAAAACAGAATAATAAAAAGTACCTTGGTCAATACATAGATACTGTGCTGAAACTGAGACTAGTCGACAAAATGAAAGTGTAACTTTCCTAAAGACACTGCACTTTGTCGCCGTCTGTATCCAGACTTATATGTTGTTCAGATCTGTTCATAATACTATTTGTAGATTACCTCAAGGAGTTTTTTTCCTTTGTTAACTGCGATATTATAATGCACATGATTTGGTAAATATGGAAGCCCTAAGCAGTCATACATGCATACATTTTATTTCCTTAGTTTTCTCATAATAAAAAGTTAATTTCATTTATTTTCTTGAGGTCTTTGTCATTATGTCGTAATAACAAACGCTGTTATCCTCAAGATTTCAAGGTAATGAAACATTTTCACAAGATAATGCCTTAATTAATTCAAGATCTCAAGAAAACAAAATAGTCTCATATATTAAATAATTGCAATTGCAACATTCTCCTGACATTGCTACACTAATAATGTTTCCTGCAAAGATTTAATAGATTTCTTTTTTGTTTTCTTTAGGTTGGCTAATTAATTATGTTGTTCTCTCGGGAAAACAAAGTTTTGTTATCCCAGGATCTCGAGAAAACGATCCGGTTATCTCGGGCTAACATTTGTTATTTTGACATGATGACTCAATAACTGGAGATCTTTAGAAAACAAATCAAATTAACTCATTATCACAAACAAACGGAGGAAATAAAATGTATGAATGTATGACTTTTTGGGGCTTCCGTAGTAAACATTTAATGTTTACTGAACCTGTTTTTTTTTTTCATTGACACATTTTAAAACTTAAGTTTTTTAACGATAGCCTGTTACAGATTCATCTTTGAGAAACCATGTCATTTTCGTTTTCACTACAGGGCGTGAAAACATCTGAATCATCATAACACCCTTGATCTGTGTGAAATATTTCCTCTGCAGCAGGAAATCTGTTCACAATATTCACATCAACACCACTTACAGTGTCATCTATACACCAAGCTCTGACTGCCAGACTGAGAGGACATCTCAGATCATATTTAAATTCTCATTTCCCTCTCTGAACAAATTTAGAGGCAGATCAAATGTGTACATGATATCGATTATATTTCATATAAAGTAATTAGATCATTACATTTACAATGACAATGATGCTGATCTTTATATTACAATACTGTACCCTGCAATATCTCAATCAATCCATTATCTAGATGGTTTATCTGGTTCACATTGCTGAACTGGTGCTGAACACCAGTCTGTCTTTATGCTGCATACAGTTTAAAACGGTCAGTTCGTTCTCACAGACACAGCTTCGGTCAGAGTTTTTATTTAACCATCCTTTGGAAACCCACAGACATGAGGAAAACATCTGAATCCAGACTAACCACCGACCAGCAGCACATCTTGAACAGACGGATTTAAATTGTGGTTGCATTTCCGAAAGTCTGATCCAAGTAGAAGACGTACTGAAGACAGTGAGTCGGGTTCATTGTGGCAAAAACAAACAAACAACAGTAACGATGTGGCCAAATGTATGTTTGGTACAAAAGCAAATCAGTTTTCTGTTGAAAACTGTTTCTAACAGAGGATTCACGTTACATTTGTTTTTAACCACAGGGCCTGGAAACATCTGAATCATCATAATTCTGTATTCTGTGTGAAATATTTCCTCTGCTTCAGGAAATCTGTTCACCACTGACAGACTTGTCTGTTCTGCCGCTGTGAAGTCGTCTGGGCTCCACTGTTAATCACAGCTCCTCTGAAACGACTGGCTGTAGGCTATAGTTATTATATGAACACATCCACAGTTGGCTGGAGCGCTTACAAACTGATACAGTGTGTATTTGTTGGCAAGTCTCGTTTGCTGGTACTGCACCATTGTGCTCCACTTCTTTTCCTGTCTGGGTTCACACTGTACCAGTCTCTGTGATTGCAGTGTTACCAAATAAAACGATAAATCTGTCTGTTATTATTTTGCTTTGCTGGGACAGTCCAAATGAGTCCAGAACTTTCCTTCAGTTTTTAATCACTATTTTAATGTCCTAAACTGCATTTAACCCATGGAATTGGACAGTATGTAATATTTATCTCACCATAAACTCCTATGAGTTGAAAATAAACCTGAAAACTAGTTTGGATGCAGTGAACAAAGTTCTCTGATGATGCAGCCATCATGCAACGTGTATCAAGAGCACAGAGGCGTCATCACAGACTTCAGTCGACTGGTGTGATCTCAACCTCCTTCCCATCGACTCCAGCCAGACGGAGATGGTGATTGACTTTCTAGAGGAAGACACCTCAGACCACACCGGTGAACATCCAGGGACTGGATATGGAGATGGTGGGAGCATATAAATACCTGGGTGTTCACTTCTACAAGAAACTGCATCTGCATTATTCTATGCAGTCGTCTCCTGGGGAGGAGGAAGCACAAAGAGAGTCAACAAACTGGTCAAGAGGTCCAGCTCAGTCCTGGACTGCCCCCTAGACTCCACGGAGAAACTCCTCCTCTCACCTCCTGCATGAGACTTTGGAGGCCTTAAACAGCTCCTTCAGCAACAGACTGCTACACCCACAGGTCCTTTATTCCAGCTCACTGACTCTTTAACAGCAGCATGACTTTATGACTTTCTTCTATAGATTTTTTTATTTATGAATAATTTTTTTTATACACCTTGTGTATAAAAGCTGCTGTGACAAGTGAGTTTACCTGGTGTGAGGGAAGTCTATCTTATGTTATAAATTTGTTTGGTTATCGCTCATTAGAAATATGTCCTTTGTAAACTACAAACCAGTCAAATTGCTTCAGATAAACTATCAATATGTTTCCTTCACGTGAAAAAAAAAATAGAATACTTGCTGGGTTGAAGAGCTCACATCTGTGTTCTAGATTACATTTCCTGTTTAATTTACTCTGAAGGTTCTAGATGAGAATCTAAATGAAGCATTGACAGCCCAGATGTTTGTGTAGTGTTCAATAACAAACTTATTTTAATTGGTTTTATTATTGTGAAGTAACAGAAACCGTCCGGTGACACGTGGGATGTGGTGATTTTCAAAATAAAATCTGTAAAGAAGAATGTCTGAGCCCCGACAGCCGCCCATGTTTTGGGGAGGATAGTGTGTTTACATTAAATTTCTATGTAAAAAAAAAAAATCATAAACATGCATAAAAGCTGTTAGAATTCAAAAATAATATACAATGATACGTGGGATTCTGCCCGTCAAACAGATCATCAATTAAACAATAACTGCTGACTGAATAAAAGTTGATATAATACGCCTTGAGAAGACTTTTACTACATTAGCTGTCGCTCATAAATATCTGACTTCCTGTATGATTGAACAGCTATGCTCAACATTACGTATAGATAATTTAAAGATGGGGAAGAAATCTTTATTCTATTTCAGCCTGTTGGTTCCTGATAGGCTTCATGTCCAGTTGATCAGAGAACGCAGGTTCCAAACATCCTGGTCTTTAATTCATGTGAAGCTAAAGCTGACTGCGGATGTTCAGGTGGTCGCACAGTTACACTCTGAGGCTCTGAGAACACAGCGTGGTGTGGATCTATACACTGAAGCATGTATCTACAGGACGAACTCTTCCCCTGGTTCTATCAACAACAATGTATGTCATGACACAAAGCACACTCGTTTTTTTTTTTTAGTCCACTTGGTTTGCATGCCTGTGGTGGGTTTGTGATTCAAGGTGCCGAGGAGGAGCGTCGACGGTCACACCCACCACTTCAAGTCTGTAGCTCCAGCAGTTTTCACAATCTCAGCATCCAAGGTCCAGGTCCACTTGTGCCCACTTTGGTCATCCTTTTTTTTTTTTTAATATGGTTCTCTGTGCTTGTGCTCGCTGTTCAGGCTTCAATCTATAAGATGAGTCTTTGACCCAGGATCTTACGGTTGATCTCAGCCAAGGCCACAGAAAACACGAAGGCCTTCTCATCGGAGAGACTTGCATAGATATCCACCTCCTTCTCTTGTTTCTCTGTGAACACAAAGAAAACGGAGTATATAATAAACAGACGTGAGGCGCACACACACACTGCGAGTACTGAGCTTTACTTAGACGTGTTTAAGTGAGTCACTGTGGTCTCAGTGTGTGATCTTTTAGGAAGTGCTAGCTGTTATAAATTTAGATTTTGTCTGAGGGGAGCTCTACAGTCCGACGGCCCTGATCTGGATTATCCAATGTGTCAGAAGAGGCTTAAATGAGGCCTGGACAACTTCACACCTGAAAGTAAATAAAAGTGCAAGTCTGGACTAAAGTAATGAAAACAACTGGAAGCAAATCTCTGTTCTGTTACTGTAAACACCGTGGTAATAAGACTGTTTGGTTGGGTTTTTCCAGACAGATTTAAGGTGCTTTCAGAGAGAAGTGGTTACTTTTAATGGGCAGTAACAGATTTTTGTAGAAGTTAGCAATACTGTGTGTGCCTTGTTAAAAAAACAAAGTCTATTTTTTTTGCTGTACTTTATGTAACAGAACAAAATGTGAAAACCACAGAACTTAATTCAGGCATCTGACATAAAACTCATCGACTCTGAGGTGAGAGATGGAGAAAATATAATGGATTGTAGCAATCAGTCCTGCAGTGCTCGATACGAGGCTTCAGTGTATCTAGAACACAGATTGTGAAGAAATAGGAAGCTTTGTTTTTACTGTCGTCGTACAGGAAGTGTGTTGTGGCCTTAACCAACAAAGCAGCTGCCTTATACCTTAAAACGTTTTCTAAAAGTTTAAAGGTTGTGTGGAAACATCTCCATGTATATTCAAGCAGATACCAGCCACGAAAATAAAAAGGTGATTTTAATTTTTCACAGTCTGAACTCTGACTGATGGGAGAGTGGAACCTACTAAATCAGAAATGATTCAAATAATATTTGTGTCAAAGAAAAAGACAGAACATGATCTGACAGACATTAACATGGACCTGTAATATGAAACTGTAAATAACCTTTTTCCTCTTCCTGTTTCTTCAGCCCCACTGATTTTGGTCGGCCCCGCCCCCTCCGGATGGGATCTGATTGGCTATTGGCCCGCGATCTTCTCCTGTTCTCCATGTCATTGGTTAAAGAAGAGTCGATCCTCTCCCTGCGAATACGTTCCGTCCTCCTCCGCTTAAAGTCGAGCTTATCTGCAGCAGAAAACATGGATCATAACGATAAATAAGAAAAGAAATAATGAATCCATACACAAACTAACACACATAGAGAAACAAACACTAAAAATAACAGAAATGTGTGACTGATAATAAATACTTCATCATCAAAATGTCTGTTTTCATTATTATGTAATTGGATGAGTTGTTTAAACGCCAGTTGTGAGCCCTCGGTGTGACTTGTTTGTGTGTATCTGAATACAGCAATCACACTCAGATGTGCAACAAAGCCTGAAAACGACGATCTCAATCTGGTGGAGATCATTTGAGGTGTGAAAGAAACAAACTAATCAGATGATTTAATGATAGCAGGCGTGATTTTAGCAAGATTTCAAAAGTTACATTTCTGAAGACGGTGAAATATGTTCATGAAGGTACCTTAGAATTGTCACGTGGATATTTATTGTTCATTTTGTCACATGTATGCATGTCAGCACAGTTATTTTCTATTAATAGGTGAAAAGCTGTTACTGCTGTGCTTGTATTCTACTCTGTCAGTTCATTGAGTGTATTAACGTGTGTGACAGTGACCTTGCAGTAATAAACTTGAATCGTTCCTGTCAGTCGTGTGTAGGGCTGCCACAAACGATTATTTTGATAGTCGACTAATCACCGATTATTTTTTCGATTAGTCGACTCATCGTATCATACGTAAATTGACTGTCCCGGAAAGGGGCGGGTGGGCGGGCGCTGTAAACCTTGCGGATGGAGCCGTGAGCCACCTTCGCCCCCGACTCTTTCCATCCCGACCCAGAGCCGCCATAATCGTGACTAATCGACTAATCGTGGCAGCCCTAGTCGTATGTTGACAGTTTTCATAACATGCTTTCCATCTGCAGTCTAATTAGAAATCAGTTATTTCCTTATGACACAGAAGAACATAGAAGGCGTGACGTGTTTGACATTTCACCTGAACATTGGTTGTATGTATATGTGAGTGTACACTGTGGTGTAATGACACATACAGGTCAGACAGATGTCATGAGTGTCGCGTGAGCTGAGCTTACCTGCTATGGCCGGAGAGGACCGCTCATTTAATTTGGCATTTAGGAGTTTTCTGCTAATGAACACGAAACCACACGGACAGGATTTACACGCCACTGGAATCTAAAGAGAAAACAAACAGGAAGCACACGCTGCAGATTTAATTACTTCACAACAGAGCAGCTCACTGAGCGAGCACGCGGAAAATGATTCTGTCTCCTGGAGCATTAGTGTGTCTTCAGAAATATCTTCCATACAAGCTGGTGTCATGTGATGCTAAAAGAAAGGCAGCTTTGAAAACAGTCCAGGTGATCCTCACACACCGTTTAATGTCAGAGCATCACACCTCATCCTCTGTGCAGCTGATGATACGGCAGCTCTGACTGTGTGAAGGCCGTTTATTCAAAAATAAAGATTTTGTGTGCCAAGGCCCTTTTCTTCCCTTTTTGCCGTGGTAACAAAAGACGTATTGAGCATCATTTATCAACACTGGTATTGTATCGAAGCTCAAAATTCTGCTTTTGTGATGCACACAGATGACACAGTACCTATACTCACACCTGAAACTCACTATGTGGGAGTAAAAACAACATGAAACCTGCTGCGAGAAGCCGAGGAGGAGAGACAGGCTGTCCACACTGAGGAGCTAGAACAAGAATGAGTCCGACAGACGCACACAACACACGGATGAAGAGCATCGTTACTAAACCGTCACCATGTAGAGCCTCATGCCTGTGATCATCATCATAACTATAATGGTATAATAGTATAGTATAGTATAATAGTATAATAATTGTTTCCTTTGAAAGACGACAATATCTCTGAGCATGTTTCTGTGTTACTCTACTTGTTAAAGATCTACTGCACAGATATTAGGCATGCAGTGAACCCAAGGGCGTTAATATCGCACACACAGAAAATGTTTGGAGTTCTCTCCTGATAAATCCTGACCTCCATCAGAGCACAAATTTATTGCACTGTTTCATCTGTCCACTTTGTAGGTAGAGTTTCACTTGGTTGTGTGTAAGATATTTGCTGCAGTGACATTAGCGGTCTCTGTAATCATTAAAGAAAACACAATGAAGAAGGAAATGCAGCCTACAGAGACAGAACAGGTCTGTCAGGTAACTGGCTGTCTTATAGTGTGCTTGTGTTTTGCTGGCAGGGCAAAACAACAAACACCGTGTGTTTCAATTCCAGTGAATCGTTTGGCAGTTTATCTAATGATTCTCTTATCGATTCCAGCAAGCACGACAAATTACGCCACGTAACTTACGCAAGTTTTGCACGTGCAGTGCAATCAGTAGTAAATAATGTCACCCACTCGGTTCAAACGCTCCAAAGTTTGGCTGCATTTTACCAAAACAGACGGCAACAGGGCGACTTGCAATCATTGCAAAGTGGAGATAACAGCGTCAGGAGGGAACACGGCGAACATGCAGAAACATTTGCGCACACAACATGCAATATTTTTAAATGAATGTCGTGTTTTTGACACGCTTCAGACTGGAGATGAATCTCAACCTAGCAGCAGCGGCAGCAGCCAGGCTATGACCACCTCTGCGGTTACTACAGAAGGTAAATAACACACTGCCTACCATGTTAGCGCCATGTGCTTCTTTGTAAAACATGCTATAACAGTTAACATTAAACAAATGCCTTCTGCATTACATTTAGAAGATGACCATGACGAGAGAGAGAGAGTCTGGCTGGCTCAGAGGCTGCAGCTGTACTAGTACTCGCTCCAGTTCACTACCTCCTCTAGATGATGCTGATCAAACTGTTTGTTCTCCTTTTTTCCCCCAAATGAGAATTGATAAAGAATCGAATCGTTAAGCAGAATCGATAATGGAATCGGAATCGTAAAAATCTTATCAATTCCCATCCCTACTTGTGCCTTAACACAGAGAAACACCATATGGAGACCAGCCCTAAGGCTACAAGCTTCAAAATCAAAGAAAACATTTATTTGACTGAGCGTTCACAGAAAAATGCAGCATCAACAGAGAGCAAAACATTTTGGAATTTAAAACGACGTCCATCGGCGGGGTTGGAAACCTACACTGTTGAATACAACTACATGCAATGTGCACAGAGCGTGATTCATGCACACATGAAAGGGGCCAACTTTTCATTAGAGTTCTCTTTCAAACATTTTGGATTCAAAACATCTGAGTCAGAAATGTTTGACATTGTATCAAGATCAACAAGTATCATATGACAGTTTACTGCTGAGCACAAAGTTTCTCATTCTATAAGTTATTATGGATCATTGGAATATTCTGGGAGTTTGACACAAAAGGTATTTAAACCGACTCCAATCTTTAAGATATGTTGAACATTTCTTCAGTAGTTGAGGGACGTCCTGTCTGGACCTTAAAAATACCCGCCGCTCAGTTTGTAACTCAAACAATAAGCTCCATGAGATGTGGGGACCTTTCCTTAAATACTTCTACACTTCTCTCCTAACTCCTCTTGCCAGTCTATTTCTAAATTCACCTTTGTTTATTTAATTCATTATTTATTCATGTTTCTTTTTGTTATTCTGCCGTAATATATAAAACCTGACTTCCAGCAGCGTCCTCCAGGAACAACACTGTTGCAGGAGGGACGGACGAGTGAGACAACTCCCTGTTAAACTGTATATATCTAGGAGGAAACACTCCGCGGTTGTGTCGGTTGTTGTCTCAGATTCACACACGGGACGAGCTCTGATTTAATGTACGTTGGAATATTTTTTTGTAGTCTTCAGTCCTAACCTACGGAAGCCCTAAAAGGCCATACATTAGGGATGTAACGATACACTCAACTCACGACTCGATTCGAGTCACGATTTTTTGTTCACGATACGATTTTTTCACGATTTTTTTAAAATCAAAATGAGCTACAGACAAAATATGACCAAATAAAATTATCTTTTTATTTGTAGGAAAAAAATCTCTCTTTACAGAAACTCTCAAACAGTTTGTGTTCTTATTAGGGCTGCCAGCAGCTGATCTGACCATTACCTTTCAGCTTCAAGTATGAGCTAACTGAAAATAAAAACAATTAAGATGATAGCTCATTAACCCTTTAATGAGAGTCCAC